>NC_057812.1:194968195-195268195 GCF_018294505.1 Triticum aestivum | reverse complement strand
CAAGTCAAGTCTAGTAACAAGAACAAGAAAGATTCTTCCTCTAGCAGTAACAATGATCATGCTAAATCCAATATTGTTGCTTCTAGTAGTTCTCTTGATTCCACTAATGATTCTCTTAGCCAAGTTACACTTGAGCAAGAAAATAGCTTATTGAAGGGAATTATAGAGAAAGGAGTGTACAAAAGCCTTGCCGGGAGTAAGCAATTCGAGGAAATTGTGCGCAAGCAAGGAATGCACCGGAAGAATCAAGGTGTTGGTTTTGAACGAAAGTTCAATGCCAATGGAGTTGAGTGGGAAGAAGATCAATACCCCAAGACAAAGTTTGTTCCTCAACAAGAGAAGTATGATACTTCTTTCAAGGGGACACAAGCTCAAGATGATCTTCCACCACAAGACTACAAGCAAAAAGGCAAGGACAAGCTTCAAGAGGAAATTGATGCATTTGAAGAAGCTCCTAAGACCTTAGTCAAGTGGATTCCCAAGACTACTTCAAGTTCCACTTCATCAAGTACGACTACAACTCCAAGGATTCCCATCAAGATGGTGTGGATCCAAAAGAAGAAGAACTAGAGAGTTCTTGAGGGTGACTCCGCCAACATACTTCACTCTTATCATTTTGGCAAGAACAAGTGCAATCAACTTCCACATCTTGCACTAGTTCAAGGAGTCACAAACCCTCTTGTTGGTAAGACAAGGGACAAGGTAACCTAAAAGTTTTCATGGACATCATCTTGTGTGTGCATCACTCTATGTCTATGGATATCCTTGTTTGTTCCTTGTGGGACTAACCCATGTAGGTATTGAAAGTGCAATTCACTCAAATGGATAGCTCCAAGTGATCTACATCAACATTGAGCATCCACATCTTCAACATCTACATGAAGTCATCATCGACAAAACCCGAGGTTAGTTCATCCCTCTAAGGGGGGATATCACATCTAGGGGGAGCTTTACTCTAAGACTTGAGCTAAAGCAACTCTAAAGATGTGAACACAACAATGCTTTATGTAAAAGTGGTAACCCCACTTGAGCTTAAACGATGAGTATGACCTATGATCAAGTGTTCTCACTTGACTCCTAAGTCAATATACTCATATATAGATGACCTTGTCATCGCAAATTGCTTGATAGATGCTAGAATTGGTTGTGCATGCCTTGTCACATATTTCATTTGCCATCTTATTGTGTGAGCATGCTGGTTGCATATTTTACTCATTCGAGGACATCCACTTGTTGTTTTGATTGTTTGGTTTTATTTCCTTTTGCCAAGTGGATGGACAAGAATGCCTAAGAACCTCCTCTAGCTATCTATGCTTTTCTCGTCTCAAACTCTATTCATGCTACATCACAAAATTTGATCAAGTCAGATTCGAACCACTCTGTGTGAGGAGCGCTCGGAGTCCCCGATTCGTCATAGACTTAAACTTCCAAAACCTCTTTATGATTCTCGGTCTGACCGATACCCTACTTTCGGTCCTACCGAGATCATTAAGTTGATCTAGGTTTTCGATCTCGGTGCAACCGATTTGAACCATTCGGTCACACCGAGTTGCAACAACTGTATACAGTTTTGCATCTCGGTGCCACCGAGTTGTTCCACTCGGTCACACCGACAGGGTCGGGCTATATATAGTCACGGGCAAAAATTTGGAAATTTCTCCGAACCCCTTCGCCCGCGCGATAGCCTGCTCTGCCAACTTGGTCTCCGGATCGTCTCCTCGCCGCCAGCCGCCTCCAGTCGCTGGTCTCCGTCGCCGTCAACGGAAATTCAACCCCGCCGTTGCCGCCGTAGCGAGTCTCCGCCGAACTAGGGTATGGACTCGATCTTTGTGCTATTCCCCAATCCGATTCTTAGCACATTGTGATCATCATGATTCTTGCCACGTTTGTTAAACTTCTATCCAGTCAATGAACTCGTAGATTAGGTTTAATTCGAAAATTTTAGGGTTAGGTTTCCGCCGAAACCATCTCGGACCCACCGAGTTGAAAAACTCGGTCCCACCGATTTGGCTTATGCCATTGCACAAGTGAGACTCGGTCTGACCGAGAATTACTTATCGGTGTGACCGATTTTGGAACTCTGTGAAACCCTAGCAGTCTCGGTGCCACCGAACTGTGACTCGGTCTGACCGAGTTCACTAGTTTAGGTGCCAAAACTGCTTCGGTATCACCGAGTTTAGAAATCGGTAGATCCGAGATGCTTTCAGTGGGAAACTAAAACTAAGTTTTTGAATTATTCTTTTGCAAAAATCTCTGCATTTTGTGATGCTTATCCACTCTATCTCATCTATAACCTATTCACAGGGTCAGCAGTCAGAGTTTGCATCATGTCAGACCAAAGTGATAGCCAGAACTTGTCAGAGCAGCAAGTGCAGATGAGTGAGGGCACTAGTCCCTCAAGTTCCTCAGATGATGGCAGCAGGAGCACCCCTAGCAATCTGCCTAAAGCTGCCACAAGACAGAGAAAGAAGAGAACCTCAGACTCAGAAGATGAGGATTATGTGGCAGAAGAGGAAGCAACTTCCAAGAGAGTTGAGCCAGCACAGGGCATAAAACCAGGGATGAAGATCAAAAGGCCAGCAGGCAGGCAGCCTATGTCAAAGGTCAGAGCTTCAACTGAGAAGCCCACTCCCATTGAGCCAGTTGCTGCTGAAGGCAAGAAGAGGAAAGAAAGGGTGAAGAAAATGGTAGCCAGAGTGCTTGGCAAGGCTTCCATCATGGAAGATGAGGAGGAAGAAGAAGAGGTAGCTGCACCAGCACCTAAGGCACCCAAGCTGATGGGTGATGCCATAAGAACAGGGGCAACTGCTTCCAAGGCCAAGCCAGCTCCAAAGCCAAAGCCAAAGAGGAACACAAGAAGCATCCCAGCTACTGAGAAGAACAAGGCCCCGGTGCCTGAAGCTGCAGAAGAAGAAGAAGAGAATGTTCTTAGAAATCTCAAGCCCAAGATCCCAGACCACAATGATGCTCATCCTGTGGCTGAGGATATGAAACTCAGGAGAGATTCAGGGCTCCGGAAGTGGAGAGAAGCAGACCCGTATGCTTCAAGGAGAAGGCGAGGAAGGAGAAAGCTGCCAAGATGCCTACTCAAGAGGAGGCATCTGAATATTTCCTGAAAACCAAACAAGAGCAGCTTGGTTACTTGATTGCATCCACCCCGCGGATTGAGCAAGGACTAGCCACCCTAACTCAGAACCAGGCAAGATTAGATAGGATCATGGAACAAAAGTTCTATGACTTGGATGTCAAAGTGACAGAGATTCAGACTGCAGTGGAGCAGCTCCAGGATGACATGCAGGAGAGGAGAGGCAAGACTACAACTGATGCCTTTGCCAGAGTGCCACGAGGTCCGAGGTTGTCTGCAGTGCCAGTTGCTGACCCCAGAGCCACCATGTCTGCACCAGCTACAGCCTCAGTTCCACCAGCTCCAGCGTCCATTTCAGCCTCGACTCCGACCACGTCTACAGAAGGCTTCGTCCTTGGAGTGCTCCGGACTCCACCACCACCTGAAGATCAAGCCTGAGTGTCGACTTAGCACTATGCATTTTCTAGGAACTTTTTGGTAACTTGTTGCCAAAGGGGGAGAAAATGTATAGATCATAGGCTTCGAGAGAGAGTGTTGCTTTTATTCTCTCTTGTTTTATTTGGTGTTTTTTCGAACTTTGTTTGCTTTTGTGTGAGATACTATGTCATTGCTCGTGAGACATTGATGATCATGTGTTTGATCATAAGCTACACTTAATGTTTGCTTAATATTATCATCTTATCTATCTTATGTGATCATTCACTATTCTTGGTGATGAGTGCATGTATTTCATTCTTATCATTTTAAGCGCTCCACCAAGATGTATGTGACATGGAAGAGTAACCCATGACTCTAACTCTTTGTGCATTTGCAGTCCAAAGCAAATTTTAAATATGCACAAATTTAGGGGGAGCTCTTACTTGTCACATACTTCTCAAAGCGACGATATATTTCATGCTTATTATCATTTGTCGAAGCTTTGATCTATATGTTGTCATCAATTACCAAAAAGGGGGAGATTGAAAGTGCAACTATCCCTAGGTGGTTTTGGTAATTCATAACAACATATAGCTCATTGAGCTAATGCTATTCCAAGATGACTATTTCAGGAAAGCTCAATGATTGGCATGGCATGGATGTGAAAGTGGAACCCTCAAAATGCTAAGGACAAAGGATTGGCTCAAGCTCAAAAGCTCAAGACTCTTCATTTTATATTTTAGTGATCCAAGATCACATTGAGTCTTTAGGAAAAGCCAATACTATCAAGGAGGGATGAGGTGTTGCTTAATGAGCCTCTTGCTTCATGTGCTTAGTGATATGCTCCAAAACCCTCAACTACTTTCCCATATCCACATATGACCTAAACCCTAAGCCAAACTCGGTCCTACCGATTCTTTCTATCCGGCGCCACCGAGTTTCACTTGTCATAAGCCACTGCCAAACCCTAGCAATTCGGTTCTACCGATAGGGATCTCGGTCTCACCGAGATGGGATTGCAAACTCTCTGTTTCCCTTTCGTAACTTTTCGGTCTCACCGAAAGAGCGAATCGGTCCCACCGAGATTGCAATGTAAACTCTTTGTTTCCCTTTTGTAACTTTTCGGTCTCACCGAAAGAGCAAATCGGTCCCACCGAGTTTGCCTGACCAACTCTCTGGTTAGCTTATTACCAAACTCGGTCTCACCGAGTTTGTGTAATCGGTCTCACCGAGATTACGTTATGCCCAAACCCTAACCATATCGGTCCTACCGAGTTGCATGTCAGTCCCACCGAAAATCTCTAACGGTCACTAGGTTTACCTTTTCGGTCCGACCGAGTTTGTTGATTCGGTCCCACCGAGATTGGAAAACTGTGTGTAACGGTTGGATTTTGTGTGGAGGCTATATATACCCCTCCACCTCCTCTTCATTCGTGGAGAGAGCCATCAGAACACATACACAATTCCAACTCATATGTTCTGAGAGAGAACCACCTACTCATGTGTTGAGACCAAGATATTCCATTCCTACCATATGAATCTTGATCTCTAGCCTTCCCCAAGTTGCTTTCCACTCAAATCTTCTTTCCACAAAATCCAAATCCTATGAGAGAGAGTTGAGTGTTGGGGAGACTATCATTTGAAGCACAAGAGCAAGGAGTTCATCATCAACACACCATTTGTTACTTCTTGGAGAGTGGTGTCTCCTAGATTGGCTAGGTGTCACTTGGGAGCCTCCGACAAGATTGTGGAGTTGAACCAAGGAGTTTGTAAGGGCAAGGAGATTGCCTACTTCGTGAAGATCTACCGCTAGTGAGGCAAGTCCTTCGTGGGGGATGGCCATGGTGGGATAGACAAGGTTGCTTCTTCGTGGACCCTTCGTGGGTGGTTGCTTCTTCGTGGACCCTTCGTGGGTGGAGCCCTCCGTGGACTCGCACAACCATTACCCTTCGTGGGTGGAGCCCTCCGTGGACTCGCGCAACCGTTACCCTTCGTGGGTTGAAGTCTCCATCAACGTGGATGTAGGATAGCACCACCTATCTGAACCACGGGAAAAACATCCGTGTCTCCAATTGCGTTTGAATTCTCCAAACCCTTCCCTTTACATTCTTGCAAGTTGCATGCTTTACTTTCCGCTGCCAATATACTCTTTGCATGCTTGCTTGAATTGTGTGATGATTGCTTGACTTGTCCTACAATAGCTAAAAACTGCCAAGAACTAAAATTGGGAAAAGGTTAAGTTTTTATTTGGTCAAGTAGTCTAATCACCCCCCCTCTAGACATACTTTGGATCCTACAGCTGGACGTACCGCTCGTGGTTCAATCGGTGTTTGACACGCTCGGTCCTGGCTTGTTAGAGAAAATGGACGATCTGGTCTGCTAAAATTGGCCTGGAAAATTGTCGGTCCGATCCGGTCTGGTCTTCAACTGGTCCGACCAAGAGGACTAAGAAAAAAGGGACAATTCCATTTCTGCCCCTAACTGGAACCCACTACTCAAATTTGCCCCTAATTTCAATGTGTGCTCAAATTTGCCCCTCTGCCGTTAGTTGCCCTTATAGAAATGCCCTTCTGCGTCGTTACCGTCCGGTCAAACAACTTTGTGTTGGAAATATGCCCTGGAGGCAATAATAAAATGGTTATTATTATATTTCTTTGTTCATGATAATTGTCTATTATTCATGCTATAATTGTGTTATCCGGAAATCGTAATACATGTGTGAATACATAGACCACAACACGTCCCTAGTGAGCCTCTAGTTGACTAGCTCGTTGATAAAAAGATAGTCATGGTTTCCTGACTATGGACATTGGATGTCATTGATAACGGGATCACATCATTATGAGAATGATGTGATGGACAAGACCCAATCCTAAGCATAGCTCAAAGATCGTGTAGTTCATTTGCTGTAGCTTTTCCGAATGTCAAGTATCATTCCTTAGACCATGAGATTGTGTAACTCTCGGATACCGTAGGAGTGCCTTGGGTGTGCCAAACGTCACAACGTAACTGGGTGACTATAAAGGTACACTACAGGTATCTCCGAAAGTGTCTGTTGGGTTGGCACGAATCGAGACTGGGATTTGTCACTCCGTATGACGAAGAGGTATCTCTGGGCCCACTCGGTAATGCATCATCATAATGAGCTCAATGTGACCAAGTGGTTGATCACGGGATCATGCATTATGGTACGAGTAAAGTGACTTGCCAGTAACGAGATTGAACGAGGTAATGGGATACCGACGATCGAGTCTCGGGCAAGTAATGTACCGATTGACAAAGGGAATTGTATACAGATTGATTGAATCCTCGACATCGTGGTTCATCCGATGAGATCATCATGGAGCATGTGGGAGCCAACATGGGTATCCAGATCCCGCTGTTGGTTATTGACTGGAGAGGCGTCTCGGTCATGTCTGCATGTTTCCCGAACCCGTAGGGTCTACACATTTAAGGTTCGGTGACGCTAGGGTTGTAGAGATATTAGTATGCAGTAACCCAAAAGTTGTTCGGAGTCCCGGATGAGATCCCGGACGTCACGAGGAGTTCCGGAATGGTACAGAGGTAAAGATTTATATATAGTAAGTCTAGTTTCAGCCATCAGGAAGGTTTCGGGGGTTGCCGGTATTGTACCGGGACCATCGGAAGGGTCCCGGGGTCCACCGGGTGGGGCCACCTATCCCGGAGGGCCCCATGGGCTGAATTGGGAGGGGAACCAGCCCCTAGTGGGCTGGTGCGCCCCCCCTTGGGCCTCCCATGCGCCTAGGGTTGGGAAACCCTAGGGCTGGGGGCGCCCCCCACTTGGCTTGGGGGGGGGGGGAGCCACCCCTTGGCCGCCACCCCTCTTGGAGATCCATCTCCTAGGGCCGGCGCCCCCCAAGGCCCCTATATAAAGAGGGGGGAGGGAGGGCAGCCGCACCCCTGGCTCTTGGCGCCTCCCTCTCCCTCCGTAACACCTCTCCTCCCCACTTGCGCTTGGCGAAGCCCTGCCGGGATCCTATTGCATCCACCACCACGCCGTCGTGCTGCTGGATCTTCATCAACCTCTCTTTCCCCCTTGCTGGATCAACAAGGAGGAGACGTCTTCCCAACCGTACATGTGTTGAACGCGGAGGTGCTGTCCGTTCGGCACTTGGTCATCGGTGATTTGGATCACGACGAGTACGACTCCATCAACCCCGTTCTCTTGAATGCTTATGCGCGCGATCTACAAGGGTATGTAGATGCACTCCTCTCTCCCTCGTTGCTAGATGACTCCATAGATTGATCTTGGTGATGCGTAGAAAATTTTAAAATTCTGCTACGTTCCCCAACAGTGGCATCATGAGCTAGGTCTATGCATAGTTTCTATGCACGAGTAGAACACAAAGCAGTTGTGGGCGTGGATATTGTCAATTTGCTTGCCGTTACTAGTCTTATCTTGATTCGGCGACATCGTGGGATGAAGCGGCCCGGACCAACCTTACACGTACGCTTACGTGAGACTGGTTCCACCGATTGACATGCACTAGTTGCATAAGGTGGCTGGCGGGTGTCTGTCTCTCCCACTTTAGTCGGATCGGATTTGATGAAAAGGGTCCTTATGAAGGGTAAATAGAAATTGGCATATCACGTTGTGGTTTTTTCGTAGGTAAGAAACGTTCTTGCTAGAAACCTATAGCAGCCACGTAAAAACTTGCAACAACAATTAGAGGACGTCTAACTTGTTTTTGCAGCAAGTGTTTTGTGATGTGATATGGCCAAAGAATGTGATGAATGATATATGTGATGTATGAGATGATCATGTTCTTGTAATAGGAATCACGACTTGCATGTCGATGAGTATGACAACCGGCAGGAGCCATAGGAGTTGTCTTTATTTATTTATGACCTGCGTGTCAACATAAACGTCATGTAATTACTTTACTTTATTGCTAAAGCATTAGCCATAGTAGTAGAAGTAATAGATGATGGGACAACTTCAAGAAGACACGATGATGGAGATCATGGTGTCATGCCGGTGACAATGATGATCATGGAGCCCCGAAGATGGAGATCAAAAGGAGCAAATGATATTGGCCATATCATGTCACTATTTGATTGCATGTGATGTTTATCATGTTTCACATCTTATTTGCTTAGAACGACGGTAGCTTAAATAAGATGATCCCTCGTAATAATTTCAAGAAAGTGTTCCCCCTAACTGTGCACCGTTGCGAAGGTTCGTTGTTTCGAAGCACCACGTGATGATCGGGTGTGATAGATTCTAACGTTCGAATACAACGGGTGTAAGCCAGATTTACACATGCAATACACTTAGGTTGACTTGACGAGCCTAGCATGTACAGACATGGCCTCGGAACACAGAAGACCGAAAGGTCGAGCATGAGTCGTATAGAAGATACGATCAACATGAAGATGTTCACCGATGTTGACTAGTCCGTCTCACGTGATGATCGGACACGGCCTAGTTAACTCGGATCATGTTTCACTTAGATGACTGGAGGGATGTCTATCTGAGTGGGAGTTCATTGAATAATTTGATTAGATGAACTTAATTATCATGAACTTAGTCTAAAATCTTTACAATATGTCTTGTAGATCAAATGGCCCACGTTGTCCTCAACTTCAACGCGTTCCTAGAGAAAACCAAGCTGAAAGATGATGGCAGCAACTATACGGACTGGGTCCGGAACCTGAGGATCATCCTCATAGCTGCCAAGAAAGATTATGTCCTAGAAGCACCGCTAGGTAACGCACCTGTCCCAGAGAACCAAGACGTTATGAACGCTTGGCAGTCACGTGCTGATGATTACTCCCTCGTTCAGTGCGGCATGCTTTACAGCTTAGAACCGGGGCTCCAAAAGCGTTTTGAGAGACACGGAGCATATGAGATGTTCGAAGAGCTGAAAATGGTTTTCCAAGCTCATGCCCGGGTCGAGAGATATGAAGTCTCCGACAAGTTCTTCAGCTGTAAGATGGAGGAAAATAGTTCTGTCAGTGAGCACATACTCAAAATGTCTGGGTTGCATAACCGCTTGACTCAGCTGGGAGTTAATCTCCCGGATGACGCGGTCATTGACAGAATCCTTCAGTCGCTTCCACCGAGCTACAAGAGCTTTGTGATGAACTTCAATATGCAGGGGATGGAAAAGACCATTCCTGAGGTATATTCAATGCTGAAATCAGCAGAGGTGGAAATCAAAAAGGAACATCAAGTGTTGATGGTGAATAAAACCACTAAGTTCAAGAAAGGCAAGGGTAAGAAGAACTTCAAGAAGGACGGCAAGGGAGTTGCCGCGCCCGGTAAGCAAGCTACCGGGAAGAAGCCAAAGAATGGACCCAAGCCTGAGACTGAGTGTTTTTATTGCAAGGGAAGTGGTCACTGGAAGCGGAACTGCCCCAAATACTTAGCGGATAAGAAGGCCGGCAACACTAAAGGTATATGTGATATACATGTAATTGATGTGTACCTTACCAGTACTCGTAGTAGCTCCTGGGTATTTGATACCGGTGCGGTTGCTCACATTCGTAACTCAAAGCAGGAGCTGCGGAATAAGCGGAGACTGGCGAAGGACAAGGTGACGATGCGTGTCGGGAATGGTTCCAAGGTCGATGTGATCGCCGTCGGCACGCTGCCTCTACATTTACCTACGGGATTAGTTTTAAACCTCAATAATTGTTATTTAGTGCCAGCTTTGAGCATGAACATTGTATCAGGATCTCGTTTAATTCGAGATGGCTACTCATTTAAATCCGAGAATAATGGTTGTTCTATTTATATGAGAGATATGTTTTATGGTCATGCTCCGTTGGTGAATGGTTTATTCTTAATGAATCTCGAGCGTAATGTTACACATATTCATAGTGTGAATACCAAAAGATGTAAGGTTGATAATGATAGTCCCACATACTTGTGGCACTGCCGCCTTGGTCACATAGGTGTCAAACGCATGAAGAAGCTCCATGCAGATGGACTTTTAGAGTCTCTTGATTACGAATCATTTGACACGTGCGAACCATGCCTCATGGGTAAAATGACCAAGACTCCGTTCTCAGGAACAATGGAGCGAGCAACCAACTTATTGGAAATCATACATACTGATGTGTGCGGTCCAATGAGTGTTGAGGCTCGCGGTGGCTATCGTTATGTTCTCACCCTCACTGATGACTTGAGTAGATATGGGTATGTCTACTTAATGAAACACAAGTCTGAGACCTTTGAAAAGTTCAAGGAATTTCAGAGTGAGGTTGAGAATCAACGTGACAGGAAAATCAAGTTCTTGCGATCAGATCGTGGGGGAGAATACTTGAGTCACGAATTTGGCACACACTTAAGAAAATGTGGAATAGTTTCACAACTCACGCCGCCTGGAACACCTCAGCGTAATGGTGTGTCCGAACGTCGTAATCGCACTCTATTGGATATGGTGCGATCTATGATGTCTCTTACCGATTTACCGCTGTCATTTTGGGGCTATGCTTTAGAGACTGCCGCATTCACTTTAAATAGGGCTCCGTCGAAATCCGTTGAGACGACACCGTATGAATTATGGTTTGGGAAGAAACCTAAGCTGTCGTTTCTAAAAGTTTGGGGATGCGATGCTTATGTCAAGAAACTTCAACCTGAAAAGCTCGAACCCAAATCGGAAAAATGTGTCTTCATAGGATACCCTAAAGAAACTATTGGGTATACCTTCTACCTCAGATCCGAAGGCAAGATCTTTGTTGCCAAGAATGGGTCCTTTCTAGAGAAAGAGTTTCTCTCGAAAGAAATAAGTGGGAGGAAAGTAGAACTTGATGAAGTATTACCTCTTGAACCGGTTAGTGGCGCAGCTCAAGAAAATGTTCCTGAGGTGCCTGCACCGACTAGAGAGGAAGTTGATGATGATGATCATGAAACTTCAGATCAAGTTGCTACTGAACTTCGTAGGTCCACAAGGACACGTTCCGCACCAGAGTGGTACGGCAACCCTGTCTTGGAAATCATGTTGTTAGACAACGGTGAACCTTCGAACTATGAAGAAGCGATGGCGGGCCCGGATTCCGACAAATGGCTGGAAGCCATGAAATCCGAGATAGGATCCATGTATGAAAATGAAGTATGGACTTTGACTGACTTGCCCGATGATCGGCGAGCCATAGAAAATAAATGGATCTTTAAGAAGAAGACAGACGTGGATGGTAACGTAACCATCTATAAAGCTCGGCTTGTCGCTAAGGGTTATCGACAAGTTCAAGGGGTTGACTACGATGAGACTTTCTCACCCGTAGCGAAGCTGAAGTCCGTCCGAATCATGTTAGCAATTGCCGCATTCTATGATTATGAGATATGGCAAATGGACGTCAAAACGGCATTCCTTAATGGTTTCCTTAAGGAAGAATTGTATATGATGCAGCCGGAAGGTTTTGTCGATCCTAAGAATGCTGACAAGGTGTGCAAGCTCCAACGCTCGATTTATGGGCTGGTGCAAGCATCTCGGAGTTGGAACATTCGTTTTGATGAGATGATCAAAGCGTTTGGGTTTACGCAGACTTATGGAGAAGCCTGCATTTACAAGAAAGTGAGTGGGAGCTCTGTAGCATTTCTCATATTGTATGTGGATGACATACTGTTGATGGGAAATGATATAGAATTCTTGGAAAGCATAAAGGCCTACTTGAACAAGTGTTTTTCAATGAAGGATCTTGGAGAAGCTGCTTATATATTAGGCATCAAGATCTATAGAGATAGATCGAGACGCCTCATTGGTCTTTCACAGAGTACGTACCTTGACAAGATATTGAAGAAGTTCAAAATGGATCAGTCAAAGAAGGGGTTCTTGCCTGTATTGCAAGGTACGAGATTGAGCACGGCTCAATGCCCGACCACGGCAGAAGATAGAGAAAAGATGAGTGTCGTCCCCTATGCCTCGGCCATAGGGTCTATCATGTATGCTATGCTGTGTACCAGACCTGATGTAAACCTTGCCGTAAGTTTGGTAGGAAGGTACCAAAGTAATCCCGGCATGGAACACTGGACAGCGGTCAAGAATATCCTGAAGTACCTGAAAAGGACTAAGGATATGTTTCTCGTTTATGGAGGTGACGAAGAGCTCGTCGTAAAGGGTTACGTCGATGCTAGCTTCGACACAGATCTGGATGACTCTAAGTCACAAACCGGATACGTGTATATTTTGAATGGTGGGGCAGTAAGCTGGTGCAGTTGCAAGCAAAGCGTTGTGGCGGGATCTACATGTGAAGCGGAGTACATGGCAGCCTCGGAGGCAGCACAAGAAGCAGTCTGGGTGAAGGAGTTCATTACCGACCTAGGAGTCATACCCAATGCGTCGGGCCCGATGACTCTCTTCTGTGACAACACTGGAGCTATTGCCCTTGCCAAGGAGCCCAGGTTTCACAGGAAGACCAGGCATATCAAGCGTCGCTTCAACTCCATTCGTGAAAGTGTTCAAAATGGAGACATAGAGATTTGTAAAGTACATACGGACCTGAATGTGGCAGATCCGTTGACTAAACCTCTCCCTAGAGCAAAACATGATCAACACCAGAACTGCATGGGTGTTCGATTCATCACAATGTAACTAGACTATTGACTCTAGTGCAAGTGGGAGACTGTTGGAAATATGCCCTAGAGGCAATAATAAAATGGTTATTATTATATTTCTTTGTTCATGATAATTGTCTATTGTTCATGCTATAATTGTGTTATCCGGAAATCGTAATACATGTGTGAATACATAGACCACAACACGTCCCTAGTGAGCCTCTAGTTGACTAGCTCGTTGATCAAAAGATAGTCATGGTTTCCTGACTATGGACATTGGATGTCATTGATAACGGGATCACATCATTAGGAGAATTATGTGATGGACAAGACCCAATCCTAAGCATAGCTCAAAGATCGTGTAGTTCGTTTGTTGTAGCTTTTCCGAATGTCAAGTATCATTTCCTTAGACCATGAGATTGTGCAACTCCCGGATACCGTAGGAGTGCCTTGGGTGTGCCAAACGTCACAACATAACTGGGTGACTATAAAGGTACACTACAGGTATCTCCGAAAGTGTCTGTTGGGTTGGCACGAATTGAGACTGGGATTTGTCACTCCGTATGACGGAGAGGTATCTCTGGGCCCACTCGGTAATGCATCATCATAATGAGCTCAATGTGACCAAGTGGTTGATCATGGGATCATGCATTACGGTACGAGTAAAGTGACTTGCCGGTAACGAGATTGAACGAGGTATTGGGATACCGACGATCGAGTCTCGGGCAAGTAACGTACCGATTGACAAAGGGAATTGTATACGGATTGATTGAATCCTCGACATCGTGGTTCATCCGATGAGATCATCGTGGAGCATGTGGGAGCCAACATGGGTATCCAGATCCCGCTGTTGGTTATTGACCGGAGAGGTCGTCTCGGTCATGTCTGCATGTCTCCCGAACCCGTAGGGTCTACACACTTAAGGTTCGGTGACGCTAGGGTTGTAGAGATATTAGTATGCAGTAACCCGAAAGTTGTTCGGAGTCCCGGATGAGATCCCGGACGTCACGAGGAGTTCCGGAATGGTCCGGAGGTAAAGATTTATATATAGGAAGTCCAGTTTCGGCCATCGGGAAGGTTTCGGGGGTCGCCGGTATTGTACCGGGACCACCGGAAGGGTCTCGGGGGTCCACCGGGTGGGGCCACCTATCCCGGAGGGCCCCATGGGCTGAATTGGGAGGGGAACCAGCCCCTAGTGGGCTGGTGCGCCCCCCCTTGGGCCTCCCCTGCGCCTAGGGTTGGGAAACCCTAGGGGTGGGGGCGCCCCCCACTTGGCTTGGGGGGGAAGCCACCCCTTGGCCGCCGCCCCCTTGGAGATCCATCTCCTAGGGCCGGCGCCCCCCAAGGCCCCTATATAAAGAGGGGGGAGGGAGGGCAGCCGTACCCCTGGCTCTTGGCGCCTCCCTCTCCCTCCGTAACACCTCTCCTCCCCGCTTGCGCTTGGCGAAGCCCTGCCGGGATCCTGCTGCATCCACCACCACGCCGTCGTGCTGCTGGATCTTCATCAACCTCTTTTTCCCCCTTGCTGGATCAAGAAGGAGGAGACGTCTTCCCAACCGTACATGTGTTGAACGTGGAGGTGTTGTCCGTTCGGCACTTGGTCATCGGTGATTTGGATCACGACGAGTACAACTCCATCAACCCCGTTCTCTTGAACGCTTCCGCGCGCGATCTACAAGGGTATGTAGATGCACTCCTCTCTCCCTCGTTGCTAGATGACTCCATAGATTGATCTTGGTGATGCATAGAAAATTTTAAAATTCTGCTACGTTCCCCAACACTTTGACCATCTCGAAAAAATAGTAAAAAATCAAAAAAATCTGAAATTTTGTGGGATTGAAGCTACTCATGTGTGCAAGGTGCGTGCAAATTTTCGTGCTATTTAGACATACCAGGAGCTCGTGGCAAAGGAAAACAATAAACCTGTACATCTTTGAATAGTAAATTCAAAAAATAAGCAAGAAAATTCAAAAACATATGAAATTTTTTGGCATCCAAGATGCTCGGGGGCACAAGGCGTGTGCAAAATTTTGTTATCAAATGACATGCGAGGAGCTCTCGCCAAAAAAACCAAAATAGTGTATTTTTTACAAGTTTTTTCTGAGACAAATTTTGTTTTTTTCTCCACGAGCTCCTACAATGTCCAAACACAACAAAAAATTTCACACACCTTCCACACCTAAGCATCTTGGATGCCAAAAGAATTCATATTTTTTGATTTTTATGCTATTTTTTTGAATTTATGGTTCACACGCGTACATATTTACTGTTTTACCTTCGCCACGAGCTCCTAGAATGTCCAAACAACATGAAAATTTGCATGCACCTTGCGAACCTAAGTACCTTCAATCCCACAAAATTTCAGATTTTTTTGACTTTTTTTGCTATTTTTTCGAGATGGTCAAAGCTGTTTGACCAGACGGTAACGGCGCAGAAGGGCATTTCTATAAGGGCAACTAACGGCAGAGGGACAAATTTGAGCACACATTGAAATTAGGGGCAAATTTGAGTAGTGGGTTCCAGTTAGGGGCAGAAATGGAATTGTCCCAAGAAAAAATGTCACTGCCGCCGCCATTCGTTCTCAGCATGCCAACCGGCAGCCCCCGGGTAAACTACCATGTCCCCAAGCTTCCCCTCTCCTTCTTTTCTCTCCTCCCCATGCACCATAGCCTCTTGCTGCCGCTGTCATGCATGCACCACTGATGATCTCGAGTTCTCAACTTGGCGCTGACAGCGTTCTAGCTGCGGGTTTCACTGCCATGGCAGCGACCGTTTTAGCACAGCACACATGCAGGCCATCAACTGGAGAAAACAGCCGATTGGGTGTGAACTTTGGATCGTGCGAGAATCGCGCAGCCGTGATTTCCGCATGAGATTTAATAGCCTCCGCTTATAATCACGCACCATGATCCTACGCTGTTGTTTTCTTTGTTGAAGCATATGTTCAGGTCCACCTGCCACCACGTGATTCTCTCTCTCCCATTGCTCTCTCTGTAACAACATTTCCTTATCGTCTGCGTCTTTATCACGAGTAAAGGATTAGCAAGGTCAACTCAGGAGTTAGTTGGGTTACTGCCCGCACCTGCCTGTGTATATCTTGTATAAATGTATACCTCTATAACTGAATATGACTGCTTTCAGTCGTGTTGGTGTGTTCACTTTCTGCACTTCTATTCAGTCGAACAGGAAATAGGAAGTACATGAGAAACATGGCTTGATTCGAAATCACGGCACCATTTGACAACAAACTGAACATCATGTCTTTTTTCATGGTTAATCCACTAATTATGACAAGGCCTGAACACAAAAAAACATGGGCTCATGAAAAAAACTGCTACAGAAGGTTCATGGCTAACAGCCGCGCACTTGCCGCGGCACATTACCGACCTCATCGCTGGCGCTCCCGCATGTCCACCACCTCGCCACAGCACCCGCACACGCAGCCCACCTCGCCGCTGCCCTAGCACATTGACGCCGGTGGTGGTTGGCCGGTCCAAATGGTGGCTCGATGAGGGACCGAACCAACCCAGACCATGTCGCCATGGTAGCGTCGCCGAGTTCCAGGGTGGTCACCCGAGGACTGATGGTGAAGACGGCGGGAAGGATGAAGGGCATCTTATTGGAGCTCTACCAACACCCACGCATTCTTCACCAGCGTTAAGTCCTCGATGCCCCAGCCGGTGATGGCCAGGTACTACGATGCGTACGCGGCGATGAAGCTCGTCGTTGCCTGTTTTGTCGGTCGTACCATTAGGTTTTCTTTCCTTCTTACCTACATAGGACATAGGAGTGTTGACCGATCAAAGGAAATAAATAGAACCTGTTAGTACATATAGCAAAAATGCCCGTGCGATGCAATGGACCTATCAAACTTGTTTTACGTGATCTCGGTTTATGTTATCATTTAATTACGTGATCTCTGTTGTATGTTCTTTCTCTATTCCAAAATTCCACTCACGCGAGTAAGAAGTATTTCACTGTCTTATGCAAGTAGTTCAGTGCATACATATGCTACTAGTTCATAATTGCAACCTGAACAGAGTAAAAAAAATTGTTTCGGTGCATGGATGGATTGATGGAAACACACTGTCTAATGAAAAGGATAAGAATCACATCGACATGCATAGGTGATTTGAAATTTTAAAAATATAGCATCTACATCTGCGCATCATGAGGAACAATTCCAGAGAAAAAATTGATCCAGTCAAGTGTATCTTTGGATATTTCATTATCCACTTAGGCCATATTAGTATTACTTCCCACGTGGTGCACATCATCCTGATGCATGGGTGTGCCTCGACCCTTACATTGCAAATGTTATTATTGCAGGAAGAGCACACATTCATAAGCTAATGGTTTCACAATGCGTCCTTGCTAATAGTAATTGAACAAAATGAAACGATGGACAAGCAGATTGATTAAGGAACTCTAGGTAATACTTCATGTCGTAAGCATTGGCTCAAAAAGTTAATTTGTAAGTAACAAAAAAAGGCCTAGAAGAATAGTTCTACCTAAATAAAGTTTACTGCTGCACATGAGCAGATCCACACGAAGCAGAGGGGAGGTGGAGCTGGCCGGTAACGAGAGGAAGGAGCAGAGTGGGAGAAGATTTACACCGCCGTCTCCACTGGATATGGTGTCTCCGCCGCATCTGTGGAGGCGCCGCGGACTCCGCCTCGGATGGTGCTCATGGCTATGGTGAAGAGGAGGGGCGACGCATGGGCGAAGAGGTAGGCGGTGCTTGTGGCCAAAAAAGTGGGTCGTTCGAGCTGCGGGAGGGAGGAGAGGATCGCCGGGAGGCGGCGAGATCGGTGGGCGGCGGCGGCGGCCAGGTAGGGAAGTCGAGGTAGGGCGCTGTGTTTTTTAGGGGAGTTCTTGTGAAAATAACGTGCGACGACGACGTAGCAAGTGGATTCCCTTAAGATAGGAATGGATACGATTGATGAAGTTGATAAATAGTGGTGAATGTTGGCCTAATTTACTATCATCATGCATGGAAACGAATCATCAAGAAAAAGAATGCTTCCTATTACTACACTCATAGCAAGCTTCTTAATCTCTGCTACCAAACAGTTTCTGCCCAAACAAGGAAGGAAAGTTATGGACGTGATTCGGAAGGAAACAAACGTTATGAAGATTAATTAATTTAGATTTGATCTTTAAATATTGATTGTGATTGATTTTTTTACATAAAGACATTACTAAATAATTTGCGTCAGTATGAAAAGTTCCGATCCGTTCAATATTTTTCGTTGTGTGAGAGGGTGACGTGAAAAATAAACCGATGAAGTAGGGGACGGGTCGAAAAAAATCTACGAAAACAAACCAGCGAAGGTGGGAGGAGGTATCAAAAAAACCATGATAGGTGGGACGAAAATAAACCCGGAACGGAGACTATCAACTGAGACATTAGGAGTAGAGATTAGACGGTAATTAACTTATTTATATGCCCTAAACTAATATCAACACCCATATAATAATCACAAAATACACTACGAGTAAAAACTATATTACCGCCTAGGCTGCGCCTAGGACGCTTAGGCACCGCCTACGCACTAGGAGAAGGCCAACCGCCTCGCTTACGCCTACCACTTTTTCCAACCCGTGTTGCAATGCACCGGCCCTTTTGCTAGTGACTTTAAAAGTAAGCCCATGAACATTTTTAGCTTACTTTACCCCCCCCCCCCATGGTCAATATGGGTAGCCCTATATAAAGACTGATCTCATTATCAACAGTAGGCCCAATGGAAAAGTTGAAGACAATGTCACACAATGAGATCAACCTTTATATGAGGGTACCCCCATTGCAGAGCCCGACAGAGGTGAACCAATTGCAGAGCACCAAACTTTGGACCTCAATAGACTTTAGTCCAGAGGAGATCAGATCAAGGCTTGGGTATGGGAGGGAGAAGGAGCATGTTGTTAGTCCAACGAGGGAGGGAGGAGAGGAGGGAGCAGCTAACTAGCTAGTTAGGCGAGGGAGGGGCGGGTAGAGTTGGGTGTGCATCCTAGTGGCAATCTGCCTCGCCCCCTTAGGGCTTGTTTGGTACAAAGGAAAACCAAGGGGAAAACATAGGAAATCGATTCCTGTGGAATGGACGCATTTACCATGTTCGGTATGAAGGAATGCGACCATTCCGATCCAGCGGAAAGTTTCAGTCCCTTGCCGATTTCACAGGAAAAGAACATCCACCCGTAGCTCATGTTTCCGCGTAGGCCCGAGGCAAGGGAGCACAGCAATTGTTGCAAACCATGCATTTGGGACCCATCTGGAGATTGGTCTGTGCATAGGTCAGACTCACATGCACAAGAATTGCAACCGGTGTGCATATTTTAGCATTTAAAAATCACTAGACGGGACCGACTTCAGTTGATTCCCTGTGAATCCTTTCCTCTGTTCTGAACGACTACTGTGCATGCATGTATACCAATTTTGTTTCTAGTGTTCTGTATGTTCATTCCTTTCCCATCCCTACATTTTCTCAAATCCTACATTTTCCCTTTCCTTTGATATGAACAGGCCCTTATATATAGAACCCCCGAAGGAACAACTGTGGCAGTGGCTGGTGCCGACACGTCCACGATGCATCCAGAAATAAGAATCACGGAAGGAACCCTGCGTCCTCAGCAATTTGGGATTCCTGGCTATCAGATCAATTTCTTGATGCGTTTTGTGTTGTTGGATCTTCCTCAGAAATCACCTCAGCCGTCGGATCAAATTGAAACACTATTGCAATGAATAGTGTCAGAACTAGGATGCCACCGCCTGTAATTCCTAGAGCCCGCCGAGGGCATTTTTGTCACTTCATGTGGTTGGAAAAGTCACCAATAGCGTTCGGGGTGAGACCATGGAGAGCGAGCACCAGGTCGTTCCCCTCCCCCTCCCGCCTGCTTTCCTCTCTTCCTGCCCCCCCCCCCACAAAACCCTAGCCGCCGCCGCGCTACGAATCCCTCCATGGCTTGATGCCACCGCGCCCTCCTCCTCCTTCCACCTCCTAGACGGCACCCAACCACCACACTCTCTCCCTTCCCTTGCCGCCAGCCTCTCCCTGGGCGGTGGCCAGATCTGCCATGGCCATGACCACAACGGGGGCTTCTGGATCTGCGCCGCCATCGAGCTGGATGCAATCATCAACCTCGGACCACACCGCCGCCGTCATGGATGCACCATATCAAGGTCTCCTCCCCGCCCCCTATTCTTCTTCTTTTTCTCCTCTCTCTCTCTCAATCACTGATGTGTTTCGATTTGGTAGGCTTGGTTCCCTCCCTGACCATGATGCGTGTAGACGCACGACAAAGTTAGGTCTTATGATCTGCTTCAAGAACAGCTGCTGCTGCTAGCCTTGTTTGTTGCCACCAACAATTATGCTTAGTGCCTCTCAGGTTTCGATTTTTTTCTAACCTTTAGGTTATTTGCCAGGCATATCATCTAATTTAATTTACTTACAATCAAGTGCATCCCATGAATCAAATCAATAAAAGAATATATGGTATTAGAGTCCATGAGAGATTTTTCCCACTAAGAAAGATCAACAAGTTATTACTAGAAACTTGGATGCCCTTCAAGACAGATTTATCCGTGATGCATGTCAGATCAATCCTCTCTTCATCATATACTTACTATACTATATTAAATAAATGTAGGGTTCAAGCACACAGCTAAATAGTATTTTAGCTTTGAACAAAGCAATGGATGTGTATTTTTGTGTAGCTCTGGACAAAGCCCAGACATTTTTGTTGCATTCCATGCTTTATATTGATGAAAATGATTATGGCATGGCTCAGAGTTGTGATACTTTGTGTCTGATGAGATATGATAGGGGACGGTTAGCTGTCAAAATAGATAAATGATAAAGGGTGGTTAGAGATAAGGTGGGAATGGATCCTGTAAATATTAGCAGACAACTATTTGTACAACAAATACTAACCAGATAAATTGGAATATATCCCACCATTGGTCATTTTATTATACTGAGAATTGTCATATTGCTGAGAGTAATTTGGAGGTAGCTAGATCATGTTACTCTATTTCATGATCCAGTATATCCCTAAGTCAAGGGTGTGACTCCCCGACTTGACTGTGCACTAATCATACGCGCAAATGTGCACGAACAAGATCAGAGACTCACGAGAAGATATCACAACACAACTCTAGACACAAATTAAAGTTGTACAAGCTTTATATTACAAGCAGGGGCCTCGAGGGCTCGAATACAAGCAAGTCAGGGAAAGCAACAATATCTGAGTACAAACATAAGGTAAACAGGTAGGCAAGGTCTCCTGCCTGGGAGCCTCCTAACTCTTCCTGGTCATCGGCGGTCTCCACATAGTAGTAGGCTCCGTCGTGGTGGTAGTAGTCATCGGCGGGATCAACTGGCTCCTGGGCTCCGTCATTTGATTGCATCATCCGGGAAGAAGAAAGTAGGGGGGAAATGTAGCAAAGCAACCGTGAGTACTCATCCAAAGTAATCGCAAGACTTACATCAGATCTATGCTAAGTATGCATCAGTATCAATGGGAAGGGGGCTGTATCTATGGACTATACTGCAGAATTGCCAGAGCAGAGGGGAAGGCCTAGCCTATCGAATATTAGCATCTTGCAACAATAAAAGAGAGTAGAGTAACATAACATATAGTAACAAGTATATTTAAGTAACGCCCAGAGATCCTTCCTTGACTCGTTGTGGGAAAGTGATCCCAGAGCCATCATATCCATTTAGTGTCTCCAGTATCCAGTTTTAGTTGTAATAGATCGGGATACAACTCCGAGCATTCGTTATTGTGGACATGACTATTCGAATAGATTAACTTCCCTATAGAGGTGCACCAACTTACCCAACATGCTCAATTAACTCCGGCCGAACACACTTTCCTGGGTCATGCTCGGCCTCGGCTGATCGACATGCCGTAGTCCTACCTAAGCTCAACAGAGAGGCCAGCACGCCTGTCTACATCCTAAGTGCTTAGGGGTCTTGGGCCCATTTCCCTTTGCACTCCTGCGTGTTGCGTGGACGGCTAGGATCAGTCCTAGCTACCTCTTTATACGAGAAGGTCCTTATGCGGACCACCCGAGCGCGTGCCGCTTAATCGCTGACATCCGAAGAGCTTTCGGAGAATCATACGACACCGAGTGCCCATACTTATTATTGCTTGGTGGTTAGTTGGAAAAAGGCCAGAGGCTTACTTAGATCACATATCCAAACCCATTAGTGTCTTGGGAGTGCATGGAGACGATCAATGATCCATGATCTATGGTCCCATCGCCCCGTATCACGGACTTATGACAAGGGCTAAGAATGCCTGGCCGTACCTCATAGTTATCTCGTGGGTAACCTCCAGGTCAACCCAACTTCACATCACTCACGAGTACCCTCACGGTCAACCCAATTTCACATTTCTCTCGCGGGCACCCCTCGGGGCCGAGCCGACTTCATCATGGTTTGGGGTAAAGTCAAAGAAAATGTGTGTCCATAACACCAAGGGGGAATCCGAGGAATCACCCTCGATGGATTCCACTTGATGTAACCTCCAAGGTGAACTTGGAGGAATCACCCTCGAGGGTTCACACCTGAGGTGTTGCATGATAGAGTCGTTATCAGGAGTGGTGAAGGAGGAATCACTGTAAGTGCACCTAGTGCCCCTTAGTGATTTTGGTGTATTGAAGACTTATAGGTTAAGGGACTGATGCGTTTGTGAGTGTACACAGGTCTATAAGTCTACGAGGAGTTTGATACTTACAGAGAAAGTTGACCCCTAAAAATGAAGTTCTTCAGTTGAAGACTTTGGTTTTCTTGAAGACTTTGAAAGTGAGGAAATTGGTGTGACCTTGAAGACTTGATATTCACGCGAGGATTATGAAGCGTGAATAATTTTGTTTTCGTAGTTTCATTTTCTCTTTCTTGAGTCATAGGAATCACTGTACTGTTAAAGGGGGTCGAGGCAAAACTAAGGAAAAGTTTCCAATTGATGCTCATCTCAAAATCCCACACCTACCTCATCCTTTCGAGTGAAGCAATTGGAAATCTCATACAGTTCAGTCAATTTCTTCAGTGACAGAGATGAAGATCTTATGGTCTTTGAGGAATTTGTTCTGACTGAGGAGTTAGGAATTCGCCAGTGCGGATTGCCTACAAGTTAGGAATATGGTAGCCCTGAGGAATTTGAGAGCTAAAATTTCCGACCATTGCTGTGCTATACGCCAACTGTCCCAAAATATCTACCCCACCTAACGGTCATATCATTGAGGGGCATCTATGTCTTATCATGTCGGGCTACTCCCTAGACTATAAATAGCCGCCCCCTACAACCACTAGTTGGTTGGCTGCTCCGAGAGAAACTGACACTTTTCATTGAGAGATTCCCATCCTCCGAGGACTTTGAGCGAAAATCATCAAGTGAGGAAAACCCAAACCCAAACACCTACAAACCCAAATTGATTGAGCGCCACTGAAGAGATTGTTCCTATGTGGAACTGACGCTTGTTACCTTTGAGGACAGTGCATCCTCCATATTGTTAGGCGATATGGTCTAGAGAATCCAAGAGGAAATTGTGGATCGCCGAGTGACCGAGTCTGTGGAGGTTTGGAAGTCACCTGAAGACTTACCACGAGTGATTGGGCGAGGTCCTGTGTGATCTTAGCTCAAGGAGAATATGGTGATGACTGTGTGTTCGGGACTGTGTGTCCTCAGGTTTAAATACCCAGCTGCTCCAACTAGACGTACAACTGTCATAGCAGTTGGAACCGGTCTACCAAATCATCGTCTTCACCAAGCTACTAGTTCTATTTCCTCAACCCTTTCATTTCCTTGTTCATGTGTTGATGTACTTGATCATTATTGTTTGAAGACTTTGACTGAAGACTTTCTCAATTTCCTCAATCCTAATTCTTCAGTCGCTTTGTCTTCAGCCTGCTTATCCTGTTTACACGCTTCTTGTGCTCTGTGTATGTTCTTTTCATCATGATGACTATGCTACTGCTATGTTATGCATGCACCTGAGTACTTATTCCGCTGCTTGAAGGTTCGTGACTTAGGAAATTCCTCAAGTTGAATTTGCTTAGTGATGAATTTGTAAAAATCGCCTATTCACCCCCTCTAGTCGATATAACGCACTTTCAATTGGTATCAGAGCAAGGTACTCCCTTGTTCTATGTGATTTTAGTTTAACCACCTAGAGTTTTAGTTATGTCGACCGCAGGAATGAAGAAAGTGACATGCCCCATCTTTGACGGTCATGATTATCCCAAGTGGATGAGGAAGCACCTCATGGCAATGAACAATGAGCTGTGGACTGTCAATGAGATTGGTCTTACCGATCTATGTAAGATAGTGGATGCTGATGATATTCGCAAGTACACTCGACTTGGTATCATGGCGAAGGATATCATCTGCTCCTGCCGATCCAGAGATTAGTTCAGGCTCATTATGCATCTCTGCCATAAGAAGCTAATCCGGGACCCAATCTTTGATATTTATGAAGGTCATCGAACTCGTCATGATCCCTGGTTTGATGATTTCAAGGAATCACTCAAAACGATGACTTCCGAACCTGAACCATCATCTTCAGCACCAAGCCTCATGGCAAAAGGTGCAAAGGTAACCGGATGTTCCTCATCTGAGTCTAGTGGTGATGAATCTGATGATGATTTCGGCCCCAACTACTCCAACTTTCTACTATTGCCACTAAACAACAAAAGGCTTTGGAAAAGGTTCAAAATCTGCTAGACGAAAGTGATGACCTGTTGGGTGAAGAAATGGATTGAACTCAAACTCTGACTGAAAATCTTCAGAGACTTCAGTCTAAGTTTGATAACCTTTGGAGTCATCATAACACTCTCTAAGCTCTTCATGAGAAGCTTTCTTATGAATTTCTTCAAAGAAAGCAAGATCTTGAAAAGCTAAGGGTGAGTTATGAAGATCTTCGGAAGGAAAACGATTCATTGCTTGCTCAGCAAATCAGTTCCACTCAGGATGAATTCATTTCACCATGTTTGAAATGCATTGAACATGAATCTGCTAATTCTTCACCTGAAAGTTCAAATGCTTCTATTGCTACAAATTCTTCAATTGTCTTTGTGGTCATAAATTCCTCATCTGAGGATACCACAAGTATCACTAACAATGCATGGTTGAAGGAATTGTATGTGACAGGCATGTACAAAAGCCTCAAAGGGCATCAGGCTCTTTGTGATGTGCTTGAAAAGCAGATCCTCAACAGAAACCCTAGGAAAGAGGGTATTGCCTTTGAGAGGAGCTCAATGCTGATGGGATTTACTAGAAGCCTGAGCAGTATCCCAAAACCTCATGGGTTGCTGCAAAGGTACCTTCACTGGATCCATCTACTTTATTTGGATTTACATGTGAATCTTCATATTCTTCTGATGAGCCATTTGACTCCAACTATAAACTGTTCAAAAATCAGAATGGTGAGGTATTTGCTAGATATGTTGGCACTAACTGCAGGAACGGTTCCCCTATGAAGAAAATCTGGGTTCCCAAAAGGTGCCTTGAAAATCTTTAGGTGAATGTCATCATGACACCACCTGTGAAGAATAGGAACCCGAGATCAAATTCTTCATATGGACCAAATTCTTCATATGGATCCAAGTCCTCATACGGACCAAAATCCTCACGTGGATCAAATTCCTCAAAAGGATCAAAGTCCTCATATGAACTTCATCGTGCTAACCCTTCTATTTCGCAGGGAAGATCTAAGGATTATGGATATGTGCATTATTCTTCAAATTATTATGTTCATAAGTCCACGAAGAATTTCTCTGCTTATTCATATGCTTACTCTAACCCCTCTTATGTGAAATGAAGTGGATTGTCATCTATGCCACCATTCTCTTATGGAGCTCGCAGAATGATGAACTCTTTGCCACCCCTTCAGATGTGGGTGGTGAAGAAAAAGAACTAATCTCTTATGCAGGGTCAGGTCTCCAGACAAACTTAAACGTCTGAAGAATTTGCTGGAGACCTGACTATGCTTGAAAGGACGCAAGCTAATCATGAAGAAATGAATTTTCATTTGTCATGTCCTCATACTACTTTATCTGTTCTATTGCTTGATGAAATTGATATCATATTCTTTGCTGATGAAGTATATGAGTTCGTAAGCTGCACTAATTCATCTGCAGGATGATCAACCCAAAGCCACTGAGTGGGTCCTCAATAGTGGATGTACAAATCACATGACTGGTGATAGGAGCTTATTGATGGACTCTGCTTTATCTCCATCACATCTGAAGCATATCACCTACACTGACAAAGGCAAAAGCAAGGTATTGGGTCTAGGTAAGGTTGCAATCTCAAAGGATCGACACATGGACAAAGTCATGCTTGTCGAGTCCTTAGGGTTCAACCTCATGTCTGTCTCAATGCTTTGTGATCTTGATACGGTTGCTATCTTTGGCAAGTATCGTTGTGTTGTGATCATGGAAGATGACAATTCCAAATTCTTCGAAGGCTTTAGGAGAGGAGATTTGTATATTGTTGATTTCTCTACAGGACCACAACCTGCTACATGTCTACTTGCAAAAGCTTCAGAAGGCTGGCTATGGCATCGACGACTTGGTCATGCTGGGATGAGGAAATTGCACACGCTCGCGAGGAAGAAGCATGTCATTGGCATGGAGGGTGTCAAATTCCTCAAGGACCATTTGTGTGGAGCTTGTGAAGCCGGAAAGATGACCAAGGCCAAGCATCCCTCAAAGACCATTATGACTACCACTCGTCCATTTGAATTGCTTCACATGGATCTCTTTGGCCCTACTCACTATGCCACATTTACTAATGCTGCATCTTTATATGGCTTTGTCATTGTTGATGATTATGCTTGATATACATGGGTGCATATCATCACTTACAAAACTAAAGTGCAGGATGTCTTCAAACGATTTTCCTCGAGGGCTTCAACCAACTTTGGTGTGAAGATCAAGCACATCAGAAGTGACAATGGAACCGAGTTCAAGAACACTGGTCTTGATGACTATCTTGATGAACTTGGTATTACTCGTGAGTTATCTGCTCCTTATACTCCTCAGCAAAATGGCGTCGTGGAGCGCAAGAACATGACTCTTGTTGAGATGGCCTGCACTATGCTTGATGAGTACAAGACGCCTCTTCGCTTCTAGCCTGAGGCAATTGATACTGTGTGCCACATCATCAACAGGGTATATCTTCACAAATTCTTCAAGAAGACTGCATATGAACTCCTCACTGACAAGAAACCCAATGTGAGTTATTTCAAAGTCTTCGGTGCCAAATGCTAGATTAGAGATCCTCATCACAGTTCTAAATTTGCACCAAAAGCACATGAAGGTTTTATGCTTGGTTATGGTAAGGACTCGCACACCTACAGAGTCTTCAACACCTATCACCACAAGGTTGTTGAAACTGTAGATGTTTGGTTCGATGAAACTAATGGCTCACAAAGAGAGCACCTACCTCCTGTGCTAGATGAAAAATCACCCGAGGAATCCATCAAGTTCAAGGCTACTAAGGATGTCATTCCTACCGAAGAATCTGCTGAAGAAGTCATTCCAGAACATGAAGAACGTCATGCTGATGCTGTCGGCGTTCTGGGAACGGGGGTCCCCAGACTTGCCTGCCTACGACCTGCGGCGTGGCTCAAGTGGGGGCCCAGCGCGGCCCATCTTCATCAGCTCAAGCCCAAGACCCTCGCGGGGCGGGCGACCGGAAGCTTCCTCAGAGGCAGCCTCATCAGGCAGGCTCGCGAGGAGGCAGAGAGATCAAGGCATGGGCACCTCGCGAGGAGCCCGTGACGCAAGCCATGACGATCGAGACCAGGCGGGCGCCGGCCTATGCAGTGTCCTTGTTTCCCCTTTGGTGCAAAGGGGGCAAGCACAGGCCAAGGCATCAGGCAAAGGTTACCATTCCGATGCAACGAGACCAAGACCAACAGAGCGGCAGGATGGAGGTCACCGTGGAGCCCAAGACGGTGTCATCACCAGTGCTTTTGGCAGCCAAAGACCACCTTTGGTCAGGATAACTTGTACTAGATGTTCCCCTTCAAAATGGCCAATTGTTGGCGCCCTTCCCGCTCATTATTTGGGGAGAGGCCCAGGGCCTCTATAAATAGAGCTAGCCACCACAGAGTAGGGGGGCATCGATGTAGAGAGGAGGACATCTAGAGATCTGGTAGAGCCCTAGCAGAGAGAGAGAGGCGACTGAACTCACCCAAATAGTTCATCGCACTAGCTCAAGAACACCTCTCGCGAGGTTGTTCTTCCCTTGTAGTGTTCATCATCAGCCCCTGAGGCAATCCACCACACCACACACTGGAGTAGGGTATTATACCACAATGGTGGCCCGAACCAGTATAAACCTCGTGTCCCTTGTGGTGTTCGTTGTTTCCAGCTTAGATCACGCGAGGAGATTAGACGTAGATTGGTAGGGGAGAGATCTCCGCGCGCACCCCAGTGTTCGAACCTCACATTTGGCACGCCAGGTAGGGGTGCGCCGGAATCTTTCTTCCGCTGTTCGCGTGTGATCTTCCGTCGTGTCCATGGCTGACGCTCATTGGGCTCGCGCCGAGCGCCGGGCTGCTCTCGCCACCCGTGTCGCCCAGACGGTGCCCGTCGGTGGATGCCCTCATCGTTCCCCGTCGCCTGCTGCCAACGCCGCCACCGGCCCGGCGGGGAATGAGCAGCAGGCCTCGTCCCAGCATCCTTCGGTGCGGCAGGAGGGCTGCACCGCTACACCGCCGCTGACTCCAGCCGCTTCGTCGTCCCGTTCCTGTCATGCCCCCACGGACGCGCACGCCGCGCTGCTCCTGGCAAGAGAGCTCTTGCACTACCGCCCCATCGACGACCTCTACGAGGACTGGCTCGCCCGCATCACCGAGCTCGTCAGCACCGCAGGGGGATCCCCCTTGCCGTCCTTCTCGCTGCCTCACCCTCCATTCCACGTAGGAGGCGAGGATCAGGAGGTGCCTCCACCACCTCCTCCCCAAGAAGGCAGCCCCAGGGCGAGACCCTCTGCGTCCGGCACCTGCGTAGCAAGAAAGGAGCTGCCAAGAGATCCCTCGTCCCCAAGAAGGTGCTCGCGCGCTCCCAGCGCCGGCACGCCAAGATCGCGTCCCTGCACCTCCGTGCCAAGCCCCCGCGCTGCGGCGCGCGGTAATCCCCAGGAACAAGCCCAGCACCAACAAAGGGCGCCGGTGGCCATAGCAGGCTGTCGTGCCCTCACCCCCGAGCTATGCGTTGTTGCATGGCCAGGAAAGTTCAAGCCTGACCTGCCCCCTCGCTATGATGGCACGGTGGACCCCGCGGAGTTCCTACAGCTCTGTGAGCTATGCATCGAAGCCGCCAACGGAGACGAAAGGGTCATGGCGAACTGGTTCCCCATGGCGCTCAAGGACGGGGCCCGCACCTGGCTCCTGAACCTGGCTCCTGGCACAATCTCCTCCTGGGACGAGATGCGCACTCGCTTCATCGCCAACTTCCAGGGCACTCGCGACCGGCCCTCGGCCGTGAGCGATCTGTGCTGCATCAAGCAGCAGCAAGGGGAAACCCTGCAGAAATACATCCAGCGCTTCAACAACGCTCGCCTCAAGATCCCTAAGGTGACTGAAGAAGCCATCATCTCGGTCTTCTCCGATGGCGTACGTGACATCAAGATGAAGGAGGAGCTAGCAATCCATGAAGACCTGTGCACATCCCTGGAGCTGTTCAACTAGGCGACCAAGTGCGCGAGGGCTGAGGAAGGGCGCCTTTCCCTCCTCGAACTCCTGGCTACCGACCCAGAAGAGAATAAGCCCAAGGCCAAGGACGTGAAGCGCAAGGGGATGTCGTGCTTGCAGCGGAGCCAGACACCAAGCGAGGCAGGGATCAGCCTGAGTCATCCAAGGGCAGCCGGTACTGTGTGTACCACGACCTCCACACCCACAACACCAACGAATGTCAAGAGCTCAGGGCCATGAGAGATGGACGTATCGGCCGACGCCCCGAGCTCAACGACAGGGGCTATGGCCTAGGAGGAGGAAGAGGTGGCGGATGATGGGAAGACCGTGGCCCTCGCCAAGGGTGGCGTGACCGACCTCGCGAGGATCGCTGGCAGGACCAGCCTCACGAGGGAGGCTAGAGAGATCAGCCTCGTGAGGATCGCCCGCACGACAACGCAGGCCTTCCTCCTCTGCCGCCACCGCCAAGGAGGAACGAAGACCAACATCAAGATGAGGGGGATGGGGGCTTCCAGGAGCCGTGCGTGATCACTTGCATCTTGGGTGGCACACAGGCCCTAGCCTCACAGCGCATCTTCAAGCAGTTTTCTCGCAAGGTGAATGCAGTCCTTCCCAAGCTTGAGGCCATGCGCCCTCTCTGGTGGTCTGCGTGCGCTATCACGTTCAGCTTAGCGGATCAGCTCAAGTGCTTCGGCAACGGCAGGAGTCCTCCCAATGCTTTGCTCCCCGGTCATCAGCAACGTGCAGGTCACCGGGACCCTCATTGACGGCGGAGCAGGACTCAACGTCCTGTCCGTCGAGACGTTCGACAATCTCCAAGTGTCGTACGATCAGCTTCAGCCAACCAAGCCCTTATCAGGAGTCACTGATGGTTCCACTATTCCAATAGGGCAGGTTCGCCTTCCAGTCACCTTTGGGCAGCTGCAACAACTACCGCACCGAGCTCATCAACTTCGACGTCGCCCACATCCGTCTGCCATACAAAGCCATCCTTGGGTACCCAGCCCTGGCCAAGTTCATGGCAGTGACTCATCATGGATACAATGTCCTCAAGATGCCAGGAAGTGGTGGAGTCATCACCGTACCCTGTGAAGAAAGGGACGCAGTGTGTTCACTTGGGCGCACGTTCCAAGCCGCAACAATCGAAGACCCGGACCACAGGAATGGAAGACTTCCCGAGGCGACCCTTAAGAAGAAGAAGGTTTCGCCTGGCCCAAGACGTAAGGAGGCAGGCGCCTCCGGAGGTGTTGCGTCAGGATCTGCGCCCAATCAGGGAAGCGCCACCCTCTCTCACATAGGAAGGCGTGCCCGGCGCCCTCCTCAGGCAGGGCTCGGGGGCTCTTTCTTGGAGAGCCACCGACCTTGCCAAGGTCACGAGGGAGGCGCTCGGGCACCACTTGGAGGGGTGCTTCCAGGCACGTTTCCCTTAGGAAGGTACAAGGCAAGGAAGACCAAACCCTCAGGAGTTCATCGCAACAAACACCCAGGAGCTACAAGAGTCGAGAGTCATGTGCGGCAGCCGCCGCTTGCCCACCGTAGCCCCACATCCAGGCGAGGATGGTGGGCTGCACGTCTGCGTTGACGTGCCAGGGCTCAACCGAGCCGCGTATCAGGAGTGCCTCTGGCCTTCGCGCGTGGGGCGTTGCGAGGGTCCACCTCACAGCTACGTTCACATGCCTTTCGGCCTGCCGAACACGGTCGCCGTTCATCAGCGCCTGCTGTGGAGCATTCTGGAGGCCCAGGAGGTCAGGCATTGTGCGGTCCTGGCGGAGATGGAGATGGCCCTCGGAGACCCACCTGCGCCTCTGGAGCCTCTCAAGGCTCCTAGGCCTGGGGGCTCGTGAGGGTTGGCGTCATCATCGCGCATCGCCCACTTCTTCAACATCACTTCATCTTCAACGGCACCAGGTGACATTTTCTAAGTTCCGTTCTAAGCTGGGGGCACCCACAGGGCCGCATCATTCCCAGGTCGCGTGGGTTCGTCCCTGCGGCATGTATCTGTTTTGCTTATGCTCTTTACTTACCTTGTTGGGGGCGCCCCTCGGGCTGCATCATCCCCGAGCTGCTCGGGCCTGGCCCAGCGGCGTTTGCTTTTCCCGCGTCTACTTAAAATTAATTTGCTCTTTCGCGCTTAATTGTCACATGCTACTTATCGCAGACTTCTCCGCTCTCATGCAAAGCACTTGCACGTTAAAGGGGGGGGTACCTGAGCATCACCACTCATGGGCTCCTACTGGCTCTCCAGCCCTCACCTCCTGGCCATGACCCACGGCATCGTGACCTGTCATACTAGCGGCGGCTGAGCTCGCTCGAGGGCCGGGACCTGAGGACGTAGAGCATTTGCATTCTAACCACCCCGCAGGAACACACCATTGATAAAGGCCCAGAGCCAGGCGCAACCCGCCTCGAGATAGGGCCTCGTGAGTCCCGCGCTGGCTCACGAGTGCCCAGATACACCTCTCCTAGCCCTACCGTGCCAGCCACGTGTCAGGGCGGGGCTGTACACGCCCCGGGGGCTCCTCCCGGAGGGGAGCCCCCTCCCATGTACCAGTGGAAGCACCATGCTCCGCGCTGGCTGATGACACTGCCGAGGAGCGGCTATGCCCGTACACATACGGAAGCGCTATGCTCCGCGCTGGTGATAAACAACTTAGGGCGGCCTATGACCGTACCAACCTCAGGGAGCCCAGAGCTCAGTGTCCGGCACCATCGCAACGCCTTCCCTCGGGAGCGCCGCGCAAGGGGGCTGGACACGGGGGCTACGCCCGGGCCTTGCTCGAGCACACGCCACCCAGCCAGGTCCCTCGGACCCGGTCGTCACGCGCCCCTCCCTGAGTGGAACCAAGGTATGGAAACCCGTTTGAACGTCAAGGGGGACTCCTGAGCATCGCGACTCAGGAGCCTAACTTGCCCCGTAGCCCCTCACTCCTTAGTCCCATCCTGGTTTCCGGCCGGGGCTAACGCTGGGTGAGGTATGCGCGGGGCTGGGCCCTGCCGACGCAGAACGACCAATCCACTCCTTATTCCCCCCTTTCCTACTTGTTGCTTGCGCATCAAGGGGGACTCCTGAGCATCGTGACTCAGGAGCCTAACTTGCCACGTAGCCCCTCACCCCTTAGTCCCGCCCTGGTTTCCGGTCGGGGCTAACGCCGGGTGAGGTATGCGTGGGGCCGGGCCCTGCCGACGTAGAGCGCGAGCAAGTAGGAGAGAAAAATGCAAATTCCAGGAAATTCAAAGCAAGTATTACAAGCCATAGATTGTTTCACGACGCCAAAAACAAGTTTAAACGCCTCCGCGAGGCATGGTGCATGTTGCAGGAATAAAAATAGGATAGAAGCTGCGAAGGGATCACTCTCCAGTGGCGCCGCCGCCTGTGGTGGAGTCGCGCTGGGCGACCCCGCCTCCTGGGGCCGCGGAGCTGGCGGCACCGCACCCGAGCAAGATGCTGAAGGCGCGGAACCTCCCCAGCAAAGCTTCGGCTCGGCCTTTCACGGCCTCAGCAGCAGCGGCGGTAAGGTCGCCGCTCATAGGTTCCAGCAGGCTGTCGAAGTCGATGTTGGGGTCGCGCTGGTAGACGTGGCTGAGGACATGCGTCAGTGCCGCAGAAGACATGGCACGCGCCTCGGCCTCGGCTGTGGGGCAAGGCCGTCTACGACATCTTCAAGTGCACGGACCAGGAAGGGAAGCAGCTTGGTGGGGCCATCCTCCGCACCGGCCAACGGCTCCTCCAAGCCGCTCTCGTAAAGCGTCTTCAACGCGGCACGAGCCTTCTTCTCCATCTTCGCGAAGGCCACCCGATCCTCCGCCAGGACCTTCGCCTTGGCGTCTAGCTCGGTCCTCTCCGCTCGCAGCGACTGCTCTAGCGTCTCCAATCGGCCGTGGCGGTCATCAAGCTCGACGTCCCGGTCCTTGACGGCAGCCTCCCGAGCCTTCATCTCCTTCTCTCTCTCCTGGCGGCCATGGACCTCCTTGGCGAGCTCGTCGCGCAGGCCTTGCAGCTCGGTCTCTAGTGCCTCGCAGCGAGCCTTGGCAGCCACAGCGTTGCCCAGGGCAGCGTCGCGAGCGGCCTTCGCTTGGTTGGCGGCCTGCTTCTCCCCATTGGAGGCCGACACGGCCTGGCTCAGTGCTGTTCGGACGGAGGCAGCAGAAAGGGCCCAGCCAGAAGCTAGCTCCAGGCGCTCGACCGCTAGGCGAGGGTCCACGCTCAGAAGATCCTCCCGCAGCTGGCTCAGTTTGCTGGCGACCTGGTCCAGGACGGCAACAGAGGGAATAGAAGAAGCGGGAACCGGCGGAGCGGGCGAAGAGGACGGCAGCATGATCACAGCTTGGCAGGAAGGAACCCCCTGGGCCTTGGCTGCCCCGGCTGCAGCATCGAGCGCAGTCGACTCCAGGGTCAGCGGGGCCACGGGGGCTGACTCCTCGCCGAGGCGTCCCAGTCGGCCTCGCGAGGACGACTGGGCAGGGGAGGCGCGAGCCTCGCCGTCTTCCTCCCCAGCGGAAGAAGGCGCCGCCCCGGCAGATGGACTCGCCCCAAGCAGGGCCGCAGAAGCCCCTCTCAACCTCTTCACCGTAGGCGCCAGCCTGACAAAGAATATGGACGTCAAGCCTCGGTGGCAGAAACCAAGCAAAGCACGAATCGAGCAGTTACTGGTCGTCGCTCACGGACTCAAGCAACCTCCGGCCAAACTTGAAGCCTGAGAGCCTGCAACTGGGGTCAGCCTTGGTTGGCCCGGAAGTAGAGGGCACGCCAGGAGGGCTGGAGCTGGCCTCAGACCGCCCAGGGACCAGAGAAGACCTTGGGGGAACCAGCCCCGACCTGCCCTTCCTTGTGACCAAGGGAGAATCCTCCCCTCCTCGCCTGGCGCCGGCCTCGTCGTCATCCGGCATGGAGCGGAGGGCCTGGGACCTGCGCCGAGGGAAAGACTCCCTCGACTCCTCGCCAGTCGCCTCAGAGTCAGACTCTCCTTCCTCCGCCTCTTCTTCCCCCACGCTCCCGCTGGAGCTGCCGGAGGACACGTTCACCATCACCAGCGCCGCAAGACCCTCGGGAGCTTCCGCGGGCACCAGCCCCTCACCATTGAAGGTGGGCATGGCGTTCACCACCTGCTCCCAGTCGTCACGAAGGAACAGGGGGACGGGGCGCCCACCAGGATCGCCACGTCTCCCCCAACCAAGGAATGGAGGGCCGCGGCTAGATTCTCGTCAGTCAGGGCCTCAGAGCTTAGGCGCAAGGCGGCGTCCGCTTCCCCAAGCCTCCACAACGGGAGCGAGTGCTCCTGGAGTGGAGCCACCCGGTGCTCCAAGAACTCCCTCAGGAGCGTGGCCCCGGTCAGCTTTGCCGCCCCCAAGTTGCTTGGCCTCAGGTCCACGTTCATCCTCTTCAGCACCGCCTTCGCACGAGGGTCCACGAGCTCCATGCGGAACCATGCGTCGACAGCCTTGGGCTGCCCCGTAGGCAACACCAGACGGGGGTGGATGCGCCCGACGTCCACGATGACCCACTTGCTTCGGAAGCCTTCGATCCTCTTCCCAGGCTTCGAGATAGCATTGGAATTGGAGTATGCGATGAAGCTCGCACATGTGGAGATATGGCCACCAGAAACCCGGAGGGAAAAATAGTGACGCAACAAGGCCACCGAGGGCTTTACCTCGATGTGAGACTCACAGTAGTAAGCAAAAATCGCCAGGAGAAGAATAGAGTTGGGGTGGAGATGCAGAGCCTGCAAGTTGTATTGGCGGAGAACAGCAAAGAAGAACTTAGAGAAAGGAGGCACCAGACCAGCGACGATGGCGCTCACAAAGAGCGGATAGAAGGTGATCCCGTTGCCTTCAGGCTGGTCAGAGCCGGCCTTGAGCACAGTCGCCCCCTTGCTGCCCTGCGCCACCGTCATCAGGCTCGTGAGGGCGAGGTTCTTCTCCGGCAGGTTCGGGGAATCCAGAGCCGGCGATTACCAGGCCTCGGTCGGGGACTTGCGAGGCACCATGGTGTGCCGGATGAGGAGGATTGAGACAGATCTGGAGGATTTCGGGAGCAAGAAGGAGGAGAGCGAGAAAGGGGATCTGGGGCAAGGCAAACGAGAACAAGGCAAGTAAGTCTGGCCCGGGCACCTCTTTTGTCAGATGGATAGTTGCCGAGGCGTCATGGGGAAGCGCAGACGCCCACGTCCAATCAATCGCCACGCGACGCCCAAGGCCGCAAGCTGTTGGGGCCCGCGGCGCTTTGCGCTCGCCCCTTCGCTTCCCTGCTAGGCCAAGCCCGGGCGTGCCTTGGACCCGGGGGCTACTGTCGGCGTTCTAGGAATGGGGGTCCCCAGACTTGCCTGCCTACGGCCTGCGGCGTGGCTCAAGTGGGGGGCCAGCGCGACCCATCTTCATCAGCTCAAGCCCAAGACCCTCGCGAGGGGCCAAGCTTCGCGGGGCGGATGACCGGAAGCTTCCTCAGAGGCAGCCTCATCAGGCAGGCTCGCGAGAAGGCGGAGAGATCAAGGTAGGGGCGCCTCGCGAGGAGCCCGTGACGCAAGCCATGACGATCAAGACCAGCCGGCGCCAGGCTGGCGCAGGCCTGCGCAGTGTCCTTGTTTCCCCTTTGGTACAAAGGGGGCAAGCACAGACCAAGGCATCGGGCAAAGGTTACCATTCCGGTGCAACGAGACCAAGACCAACAGAGCGGCATGACGGAGGTCATCATGGAGCCCAATACGGTGTCATCACCAGTGCTTTTGGCAGCCGAAGACCACCTTTGGTCAGGATAACTTGTACTAGATGTTCCCCTTCAAAATGGCCAATTGTTGGCGCCCTTCCCGCTCATTATTTGGGGAGAGGCCCAGGGCCTCTATAAATAGAGCTAGCCACCATAGAGTAGGGGGACATCGATGTAGAGAGGAGGACATCTAGAGATCTGGTAGAGCCCTAGCAGAGAGAGAGGGGCGACTGAACTCACCCAAACAGTTCATATCACCAGCTCAAGAACACCTCTCGTGAGGTTGTTCTTCCCTTGTACTGTTCATCATCAGCCCCTGAGGCAATCCACCACACCACACACTAGAGTAGGGTATTACACCACAACGGTGGCCCGAACCAGTATAAACCTCGTGTCCCTTATGTTGTTCGTTGTTTCCAGCTTAGATCACGCGAGGAGATTGGACGTAGATCGGTAGGGAGAGATCTCTGCGCGCACCCCAGTGTTCAAACCTCAAGGGTCTGCCGGAACCCGAAATCCGACAGATGCACCTGAGGAAAATGGTGCTGAAGAAAATGCTGATCAACTTCCTCAACGACAACCAGCTCATCCTCGCTTGCAAATGAAGTGCAAATTGAGAAAATCATGAGTGACATCAACATTCCAGGTCCTCTCACACGCTCAAGAGCTTCACATTTATCTAACTTTTTTGGGCACTTTGCTTTCGTCTCTATCACAGAGCCCACTAAGGTAGATGAAGCATTTCTGGAGCCTGAGTGGATTCAGGCTATGCAAGAGGAATTACATCAATTCGAGCTCAACAACGTCTAGGAACTGGTCAAACATCCAGATCCTCGCAAACACAATATCATTGGCACAAAGTGGATCTACCACAACAAGCAAGATTAAAATGGCCTTGTGGTGAGGAATAAGGCACGACTTGTAGCTCAAGGCTACACACAGGTTGAAGGAATTGATTTCAATGAAACGTTTGCACCTGTTGCTAGACTTGAGGCTATTTGCATATTACTTGCTTATGCTAACCATCATGATATCAGATTATATCAAATGGATGTGAAAAGTGCATTCCTCAATGGTAAGCTTGAGGAAGAAGTATATGCTGCTCAACCCCCAGGTTTTGAAGATCCAAAGCATCCTGACAAAGTCTTTAGACTCAATAAGGCCCTCTATGGCCTCAAGCAGGCCCCTCGAGCATGGTATGATACTTTGAAGGAATTCCTCATGAAGAAAGGCTTCAAACCCGGTTCACTTAACCCAACTCTTTTCAATAAATCTTATGATGGTGAATTGTTTGTGTGCCAAATATATGTTGATGATATCATTTTCGGCTGTACTGACCAACGTTACAGTGATGAATTTGCCTATATGATGAGTGAAGAATATCAAATGTCTATGATGGGAGAATTGAAATTCTTCTTAGGTCTTCAAATTCGTCAACAGTGAAATGGTATATTCATATCTCAGGAGAAATACCTCAAGGATGTACTGATGAAATTCGGCATGCAAGATTGCAAAGGAGTCAAAATCCCTATGCCCACAAATGGCCATCTATGCACTGATGAAAATGGTATTGACTTTGATCAAAAGGTATACCGCTCCATGATTGGTTCTTTATTGTATTTTGTGTGCATCTAGGCTAGATATTATGCTTAGTGTTTGCATGTGTGCCTGATTTCAAGCTACACCGAAGGAATCACACCATAAGGCTGTGAAGCATATTCTTTGATATCTAGCTCACACACCATCACTTGGATTATCGTATCCCAAGGGCTCAACTTTTGATCACATTGGATATTCAGACTCTGACTATGCTGGTGATCGTGTGGACCGCAAGTCAACATCAGGCACATGCCATTTCCTCGGACGATCCTTGGTCTGTTGGTCCTTGAAGAAACAGAATTGTGTATCACTGTCTACTGCTGAAGCTGAGTACATTGCTGCTAGTTCTTGATGTGCTCAATTGCTGTGGATGAAGCAAACCCTCAAGGACTACTACGTCAACATGAAGAATGTGCCTCTCTAATGTGACAATGAGAGTGCCATCAAGATTGCTCATAACCTTGTTCAGCACTCGAAGACAAAGCACATTCAGATTCGTCATCATTTTCTTCATGATCATGTGTTGAAGGGCGAAATCTCTATTGAGCATGTGAAGACTGAAGAACAGCTAGCCGATATCTTCACAAAGCCCTTGGATGAGAAGAGATTTAGCAAGTTGAGGTGTGAGCTAAATATCCTAGAATCTTCGAATGTCCTTTGAAAAGGACACACATCCTAACACTTATGCAAAATTGATGACTTAGATGTGCAACACGCGAAGAAACGTTTTTCTTCAATCAATGAAGACTAACACTCTAAGTGTGAAGCAATTAACGAAGAATTTGATTTTCAGAACACTGCGACAATTGTACGTGGTGTTTGAAATCATCATTCTTATACGGTGGGTCACGCCACCACCAAAAGTTGAAAATCTTAAATTTGAGTTTTTCCTCATTTTTTAAATTCCTCAGTTGTTCTTTTCTTCAACTTTGCAATGTCTTCACCCTTTCCGTTGTTGTTCTTCATTGTAAATATATACATACATACATACATATATATATATATATATATATATATATATATATATGAGTTTATGTCCTCTACATCATTCACTTATTGCTATTTCTTCAAGTTGCTTTTTCTGCTAAGTGAATGTGATCGGACCCTTCCCCCTCTATGCTAAACTCAACCTAGTCTATTCACAAATTCCTCTTATGCATTCTATTTGAAACTCGTTCAAAATCTTCATTGTGTCCTTGTCAGCTGAAGCATTTCTGAATGAAACTTTAAACTTATCTTATCTGAATTTTCGGCTTTTGCCGCTCAAACCATTCCACTTTCCATGATATATTATCCTATTCACCAACGATAGCGCACGATTGTCACCTCTTAGTACGTGGGTGACACATGTCACGCAAATGAGAAGGGTCAAGGGCATGTTCGTCCAATTTCCTCGGGCGACCAGTTTTTCACTTCGGCTATAAATACCCCTCCCTTCCTCACTTCGTATTTACTCCGCTCGACCTCACTCCCTCGCTCGAGCTCTCAAACCCTAGCGTCGACGCTACTTCCATCATCGCCGGTGAGGAAGAGCTTCACTACCTTAACCTCGTCGCCGCCGTACTCGCGCCAGCTGCGGATTTCTTCACTCCGCCGCCGCCGTAGGTGACTTCACCTACCAAGTTAGGGCGTGGAAGATCCGAACTGACGAGCTTCTAAATCTACTCTTCATAGTTCGTCGTGTTCTTCGTCAAGGGTAATTAAAAGTTACTTTTACTGCCCTTGTTGATTCTGATGTTTTCTACAAAATCTTCAAAAGGTGTTTATTCTTCAAATCTTCACACACTAAACACCTCACATATCATCTGTTCTTGATCTGTTTCCCTAAGCAACATTTTTTCTTCAAGATTCCTCAATGGTGTGGATTTTCAAATCTGTACAACTCTGGAACCTAAGTCAAAGAACACTTAGTGAAATTCCTCAAGACACATCTGGTCAAATTCCTCATACTTGTTCTTTTTGCAAAAACTTCTAAGAACGCATATGACCTCTCCAAATTCTTCGCACCTATACTCAGTTCACAGGTACACATGTTCGCTGCTGAATCTCTAGGTTCTCATCAACTTAATTCATTTGCAGCGTTCCTCGAAGAAAAGTTGCATATCTCTTCAGAGAACTCAATAGTTCAAAATCCTCAGCTGAAGAAAATGGCAGATGGCAAGAAACCTCAGAAGGGAGGTACGAAATTGAAAGTCGACACAGCGTTTGAAATCCCTGAGGATATCTATGATGAATATTGCACTCCTGATGAGGCCAAACATGGCAAGGAAACCAAAAATCAGTGCAAGCTGCGCATACAGAAGATTGAGAGAAGATGGGCACGGGAATGGAGGGAATATCACTACGTTACACCCAAGTACATGAAGAAATTCGTTGTACACCCTCCTTGCCCAAGACCTCCATTGGCACCTGGCCAAGTTGCTGATCCCTCTAGCATCATAAGAGGTGAGGAATTTCCCAAGGAATGGGCCAAGCGTCAAGCTAAGCTGGCCAAAATGGCAAAAGAAGCAGTGAAGAAATTTAATGAAGATTCTGCTGCTGCCACTGCTGAGGCCTCTGCTAGCAAGCCTAAAAAGGCTATGCCCAAGAAGCCTGCTCACAAGCCCAGTGCTTCAACTTCTATGCCCTCACGGCCAAGCTCCTCAACAATGCCCTCATGGCCAAGTTCTGCAAAGCCCTCACGGCCAATTCCTCCTGCTGCACCAGCTCCTTCAAAATCCTCAGCTCCTCCGTCCAAATCCTCAGCACCTGTGCATCTCGCCTCATGCCAAAGGACAACAGGCATCTCTATTGCCTCAGGAGCCTCTACGAGTTCTTCTGCTCCTCCGCATTCTTCAACTGCCCCCACCTTGCTGAAGACAAAGGCCACTGCTGGACGAGGTTCTCGACCAAGTCCTCACAAGAAGTAGGTCACTTCCAAGTACCGTTCGATGACGACGAAGCTGATGATGAAGAACTCACTGAAATCATGAGAGATAGGTAGCACAGGGCCGCTAGAGCCGAAGGCAGTAATGTGCCATTGATGCTGGATCCAAAGTTGATCCTTGACTTCATCAACTTGTGGCACAAGGACCCCAACACACCTCTGCCTGAGATGAACCTCACTCCTGGTCAAAGTCATGTGTTGACTCACTTCATTGACGAAGAAAAATGGAAATATGAATAGGGGAGGAAGGTGAAGAAAGCGCAGTACAAGAAAGAGCGTTTTCTGAAGCAAAACTTCCTAAAGCTTTCACCTGAAGAACTTGTAGCTCTGCAATCAGCAATCAAGAATCTGAGTGATGAATTTGATCACTACTATGCTGACTGGCTTGGAGCCAAGGTCAGATTTGTAAAGATAACTGAAAAGTTCACTATCAATGTTGCAGCCCCAACGCAACAAGAAATTCCTCAGGCTGAGGCATCTGCTCAGCCTATAAAAGAACATGCCAGCACCGCTGATGAAAATCAGGCTGCTGATGAATCTGCTAGTACCAAGGCTGATGACTGCATTCCAGCCACTGATGACTCTGCCAGGGCAACCATTAGTGTTGCGCCTGAAGAAACTATCAGGACAGCTAAAGCTTCAACGGTTGTACCTGAAGAAACTAACAATGCCAGGGCAACTGCATCAGTTGTGCCTAAAGATATTGAACCAATTTCCTATGCTCCTCCTGCACCTATACCAAGTCCAATTCTTCCTTCTGCATCAGAAGCGAAGAAGACCAAGGCTGCGGAGTGTGTAGCTGTGAAGAAAAGGGAAGCATCAACTTCATCAGAATCTTCAGCTCCGAAGAAGATGAAGAAATTGACCAGCTCTTTTGAGAATTCGATTGATGCTGTTCCAATCTCAATCATGCCATCAAAGGAACTCGTTCCTTTTGATGAAGAATACGTGATCCCAAGCGGATCTGATGAAGATATTCCTGTTGCTGCTTCTTCAGAGCAGTTGGATGAAGAAATTGAAGTGGATGCAATCCCTTCAACCCCGGTTATCTCATTGCTCATGCCTCAGTTCACTGCTGAAGAGGCCGGCATTGAAGAAATGAGTGAAGAAGATGAGGATGTGGACACTGGTTGCACAACGCCAGTGATGAATGATGACTTTTGGGAAAGTCAGCACCCCAATTCTCCTTTGTTCACTCCTCTGCAACAAATTCCTTAGTCCCCAGTGACCACTGAAGTTCAAATGGGATCTGAAGAACCACACCCACTCCGTCTATTCATGAAGAGATTCCAGCCACTAGTGATGATGGCATTGCTGCTGAAGAATTGAAGACCCAGGCCGCCACTAAAGAAGAAACTGAAATTCCTCAGCCTGTGGATTCTGAGATTGCGATTCTTGAGGTTGTGATGCAATTGACTAACACTCATCAGCCCAAGCCAAAGGATCCTTTCTCAAAGAAGCAAAAATTCAAGGTTGATAACTTCTTCCACGAGCACATATTCTTCACGGACTACAACCCCTATGACTCTGCTCGTCTTAGAAGGAAGCGTCTCTGGACTGCCAGCCAAGCCAACTTCTATTCTTCGCTGCTTTTCAACAAAGGCAAAGTCTTCGACCATGAGAATATTCCTCACGTGGACATGGAATCACTGCCTTGCTTCACGCCAATCCTTAGTGTTCTTCATGACACCGGATTGCTAAACTTTTGCACTGATATTGTTGATTGGAATGAAGAGCTAATTCTTCAGTTCTATGCAACGCTGCACATCACAGGAGATGCTTCTGATGTGAACTCTTGGGTATTGGACTGGATGACAGAGAATACTCACTTCAAAGCTCTGGCCTCTGAATTGCTTCATGCCCTGCCTGTTAGTCCTCCCCTTGAAGGTGCACATTGTATCTATCATGAACCTGAACTTACCACTCACTACATGCAAGTGTTGATGAAGCCGATGAAGCCCGGTCAAGCCCCAAGGACCAAATTCCTTGTGAAGGAATTGTTGTTTGTGCCTAGAACTGTCTATCGCATTCTGTCAAAGACATTGAGTCCAATAAAAGGCCACGACTCGAATGATGAAGAAGTTGTTGGCATCATCAAGAATCTGCTATTCAATATCATACATGGCATTCCTATCAACTACCATGATTTCTTCATGAGAACTCTGGCAAATGTTGCACTCTCTCCATTTGAGTTGAAGACTTATGCTCCTTGGATTATGAGATTCCTCAGAACAAGGTCTTCACTCAACTACAAGGCTGATTTTCAGAATCACGTCAGTTACCTGCCCCCAATAGAAGTCCTCAAACAGACATTTTCCTCATCTGATGAAAAGGGCAAGGCTACTGCTATTATTGATGAAGGCATTCGTCCATTGGATGGTCTATTCCGCAAAGCTGCATCCTACTCCACCAATGATGACTCTACCACTCATGGCTCTGCCACAAATGCTTTAAAGCAAAATCGTCAAGGCTCAACTCCAAGGGTGATGACTGATCGTGAGCTTCTCCTCAGTCTTCACCAGAAGGTTGATCGCAACCACGAATGGGTTAAGCGTCAGTTTGGTTCTAATCTTCACAACATGACTGCTACACACAATGTAGTGAAAAAAACCATTACTACCTCTATGAAGTCTTCGGTCGCACCTGGGCTGTTCTGTCACATCTATATGGTGAAGAAGATCTGAAGCAAATGGGTCTCAAGCAGGACTTTGACTGGTCTCAGCCACCAGCGAAGAAATTCACGAAAACCAAAGTTCCTTCCTTGGTAGCCAGCTCATATTCTTCATCACGCGCGACTGATGAGCATGAAGACTTGGACAACACTGTGACAGGCCCTACCTCAACAACCGACCCCAACAATGCCGGCGCTCCTTCATTGACTCAGTGATGATATTCTTCAGGGGTGTTAGTCCCTTTTGGTCATTCAATGACAAAGGGGGAGAAATTTGCGTTAGTCTTCAAGCGGGTCTACTTATATTATATGGGCATTTTTTTGCTAAGTTACAACTATCATTCTTTGGAAGACTTTGCTGGATCGAGTTGTAAACTTAAACCCGATGGTGGTCTGATACTTTTGTTGTGTTCTTCTGCATGCTCATTCCTCATATATGTTAATGCACGCATGCTAAATTACATCAGTCACCATATTTCATCATGCATTTCAAATTCTTCATATTATATGTTAAATGTGTGTATGAATTACAAGATATAGGAGAGATATCCACGATTCTACTCTTCAAGCGTGCATTGCTTCAAAAGCAAATTCCTCACTATGCACATCTTCAGGGGGAGTTCTTCTATACACTACAAAAAAAAGACACATCCGTGACATTTGGGCCGAACATAAATTTTTTCTGTCATACTTATGACACTTCTATGACGATAATTGTGACAAAACCCGGTATCATCATAGATGTGGTGGGCTACTACTTCTATGACAAAAAATCATGACAGAAAATGGGCATTTCATCCTGGGCGGGCCGGATACGCAGTTGCATGACATTCTTTGGGCCGTCCATGACGGAAAAACCATGGTAGAAGCGAGGGCGAGGAAAATATCGGGTGTTCCCGGTGACGGTGGGTGGTCGGGGCCGAGCGATACACGGAGGTTTGCATGTTTCTCTCATACACGCACGCGCGTGGGTGCAAGGCGTTGGGCTCTAACTAAACCCGAGCGAGGCGTTCACCTACTGAACCCGAGCGATTACACTGCAGGCTACGCGTTACTGAACCCGAGCGATCGATCGATGGCTGTTAACTGAACCCGATCGAGTGATTCCTTCGCTACTGCTGCTAACTGATGCCGATTGATGCTGCCTCTGGATGAATAGTGAGCATTGCTGGGGGGTTTGGATGAACAGTTCCCGGTGGGGGTGGATGAACATGACCCCATGGTGTTGCCTCTGGATGAACAGGACCCCGATCGATCGAGCCAGTTGGGGCTGGATGAACAGGACCCCGTGGAGGGCTGGATGAACAGGACCACCCCATGGAGGGCCGGATGAACAGTAGACGGTGGAGGGCTGGATGAATAGTATCCCGTGGAGGGGTGGTTGAACAGGAGCCCATGGAGAGGGCTGGTTGAACAATAGCCGGTGGAGTAGCGCGCGGTGGAGGCTGGATGAAGAGGAGCCCGTGGATGAACAGTCGCAGGTGGAGGCTGGAGGAGGTCGACAGTGGATGAACAATAGCCTGTGGAGGCTAGAGGGGGTCGACGGTGGAGATGAACAGTATCTCGTGGAGTCTCGTTTTGCTGTACGCCACACCCCTCTCGATGAACAGGACCCCCGTTTCGACCGTAGCGCTCCAACACAAGTTTGTTTCCTCCATTTTGCGGTATGCCACACCCCTCCCGATCAACAGGACCCCGTTTCGACCATAGGAGGTCTGTTTCCTCTGTTTTGCGGTACGCCAGACCCCTCCGGATGAACAGGATCCCGTTTCAAACATGGCCGGTCGAATAGAAGGCCGTTTCCTCCGTTCTGCGGTACACCAGGCCTCGTTTCCATCGGTTGTTCCATCCAAGCCGGTTGGCTCCCACGCATTCCATTGCCTCCTGATGATCACGACACATTCTGTTGCCTCCCCATGAACACGACAACGATGCTATTTTTTTCGGGCGACGGCGACGCTGTTTCTCCGTTCCGACCCAGCCATGTACACGAGCCCTGGCCGTACGTATGCGCGAGTAGGCATTCGAGACCTCGCCCGTATGTACATACGTGGCCGTATTTTCCTTCTTGCACGTTGGCCGCTGTACGTACGTGTACACGCTACGTGTGCGCCTCTACTACGACACGTGCATGCCTCTACATCGACTAGTATGTACGTACGCGTTTGCGACCAGAATGACAATGCTACGTACGCTTCGACCAGGTGGGCCCCGACTGTCAGGCACTTCCTTCCGTGCGAAGATGTAGCTGGTGGGTCCCAGCAGTCAGGGGGATGAATCGTTTTTTTTGCCCGGACGCACTTCCTTGCGTGCGAAGATGTCGCTGGTAGGTCCCAACAGTCAGGGGGAAACATTTTTTTCGCGAAATATGGTTGCCCGTTTGGTGGGTCCCTGCTGTCAGGTGGATGAATCATTATTTTCCGCGTAATAAGGAGGCACTTCCTTGCTGCGGCCGTGGACCCAGCTGTCAGCCTTTCCACGTACAGTCCACGTCTGCTGGAAGCTGTTCCTTGACCGCGTTGACCACGCCGTGCTACCTCTTGAGCACTATGTTGGTTTTCCCTTGAAGAGGAAAGGGTGATGCAGTAAAGCAGCGTAAGTATTTCCCTTAGTTTTTTAGAACCAAAGTATCAGCCCAGTAGGAGACCACACGCGAGTCACCTCGTACCTACACAAACAAATAAGAACCTCGCAACCAACGCAATAAAGGGGTTGTCAATCCCTTCACGGCCACTTACAAGAGTGAGATCTGATAGAGATGATAATAATAAGATAAATATTTTTGGTATTTTTATGATATAGATTGAAAGTAAAGATTGCAAAATAAAGTAGATTGGAAACTTGAATGATGAAGAATAGACCTGGGGGCCATAGGTTTCACTAGTGGCTTCTCTCAAGAAAGCATAAGTATTACGGTAGGTGAACAAATTACTGTCGAGCAATTGATAGAAAAGCGAATAATTATGAGAATATCTAGGCATGATCATGTATATAGCATCACGTCCGAGACAAGTAGACCGAAACGATTCTGCATCTACTACTATTACTCCACACATCGACCTCTATCCAACATGCATCTAGAGTATTAAGTTCATAAGAACAAAGTAACGCCTTAAGCAAGATGACATGATGTAGAGGGATAAACTCATGCAATATGATGTAAACCCCATCTTTTTATCCTCGATGACAACAATACAATACGTTTCGGTTCCCTTTCTGTCACCGGGATCGAGCACCACAAGATTGAACCCAAAGCTAAGCACTTCTCCCATTGCAAGAAAGATCAATCTAGTAGGCCAAACCAAACTGATAATTCGAAGAGACTTGCAAAGATAAACCAATCATACATAAAAGAATTCAGAGGAGATTCAAATATTGTTCATATGTAAACTTGATCATAAACCCACAATTCATCAGATCTCGACAAACACACCGCAAAAGAAGATTACATCGAATAGATCTCCAAGAGAATCGAAGAGAACTTTGTATTGAGATCCAAAGAGAGAGAAGAAGTCATCTAGCTACTAGCTATGGACCCTAAGGTCTGAAGTAAACTACTCACACATCATCGTAGGGGCCATGGAGTTGATGTAGAGGCCCTCCGTGATCAATGCCCCCTCCGGCGGAGCTCCGGAAAAGGTCCCAAGATGGGATCTCTTGGGTACAGAAGGTTGCGGAAGTGGAAATAAGGTTTCGTGGTGCTCCTGGATGTTTGCGGGGTATATGGATATATATAGGAGGAAGAAGTACGTCGGTGGAGCAACAAGGGGCCCACGAGGGTGGAGGGCGCGCCCAGGGGGTGGGCGCCCCCTGCCTCGTGGCCTCCTTGATTGCTTCTTGATGTCCACTCCAAGTCTCCTGGATCACGTTTGTTCCAAAAATAACGCCCCCGAAGGTTTCATTCCGTTTGGACTCCGTTTGATATTCCTTTTCGGTGAAACTCTAAAATAGGCAAAAAAAACAGCAATTTGGGTTGGGCCTCCGGTTAATAGGTTAGTCCCGAAAATAGTATAGAAGTGTAAAAATTAGCCCATTAACATCCAAAATAGATAATATAATAGCATGGAGCAATCAAAAGTTATAGATACGTTGGAGACGTATCACGCCGCGCCGAGAGCACCCGGGCGGTGGATGACAGCGAGGCCTAGGAAGGGGACGACACAGAGCCGGGGAAGATGCGGCAGTGGATTCCCATGCGTAGAGGAGTATGAGGGTTCACTGGTTCACTGTGGTGTGAGGCTGCCGTCGCCGAAGAATAACAGCGGGTGTGGGTGAGTAGAGGGATGGCCTGGACAGTGGTGGGAGTAGTAGGGGGCGGTGAGGCCTCCGTGGTATCGCAGCCGGCCACGGGAGGCAGGAGCACGAGGCACGACTGGCGCTGGTTTGGGCGGCTGGGGCAAGAAGACCAGAGGTTGAAGAAGCACTACAGCCGTTGGATGGACATTGTATGGTCACTGGAGCTAGAATCGTTCATATTGACTAAGTTGACAAAGCCCTCCGTCCCCGTCAACTTAGTTTTCCCACAAGTCAGCCTCCCACTATTATGGGTCCCAGCTAGCAGGGGGTATTCATTTTTTTTGTGCGTAATAAGGAGGCACTTCCTTGCATGCGAAGATATAGCTGGTGGGTCCGACCTGTCAGTGGTAGGAACATTTTTTCGCGAAATACAGAGGCCCTTTCTGTGGGTCCCAGCTATCAAGTGGGGGAATCATTATTTTGCGCGTAATAAGGAGGCATTTCCTTGCGTGCGGTCGTGGACCTAGCTGTCAGCCTATCCACGCACAGTCTACTTTTGATGGTGTCGTTCGTTGACCACGTTGACCACTCCGTGCCGAGCACATCCAAGGTGGTGGACGACGGCGAGGCCCCGGACAGCAACGAGCCGGAGATGGGAAGACGCGGGAGTAGAGTCACAGACGGAGAGGTGTATGAGGGTTAACTGGTTCTGGTGTGGTGTGGTTCGGCAGTCGGTGGAGAAGAACAGGAGGTGTGGAGGGATGGCCTAGACAACGGTGGAGTAGCGCTTCATAGCGAAGCGTGCTAAGCAGAGCTTCTAGTAGCAGGAGGCGGGAGCAGGTGGTCCCAGTGGCACTGGAGGAAGAAGATGAGAGATTGAAGATGGATGCCGGTCGTTGGATGTAAATCCAACGGCTAACGATGTCAGAATCATTTGTTGACTAAGTTGACAACGACTTGCATTGGCTTCGACCTATTGGCCCACATTTCAGCCTCCAAAAATATGGCCCGTATTCAACCCATTTTTCAGAATTTACAGTCTTTTTTGCAGGGTAGAATTTACAGTCAATTTGATCTTCCTTTTTTGAATTACAGTCCATTAGCTGGGTTGGGTGAACAAATAATGTAGCGTACATGCGGTCCATTTATGTTTTCCAAAAAAATTACAGGCCATTTGCACTTTCTCGAAATACACAATTTTGTTGGGCTGATTCTAATTATAATGCTGGGGTGGGCGCAACAACCAAAAAATAAACAGGGCTGAGCATTTTGTTATATATATATATATTTTTTTAAATAATAAGTGATTTATTCTTACATTGGTCCTTAAATCTTACCAAGCTTTTGTACACAATCACTAGGATTTTCGTTGCCAAAAAAATCCAGGATTTTATTGTTAAGAAATTATTTTGTTAAGTTAATAAGATGTGGGATATTGTTTTCTTACATATGTAAGTATCTGTTAAATATATGATGACAATAACAATAATATATAATAACATATATAATTTAAATATATATAATATAGTTAGAAGGGAAACATAAGTTGGACCAGGCGTTCCTATTCTTATATAGAAAAAGAGAACAAACCTCTGCATTTTCTTTAAAAATACATAAATTGGGTTGCCGATGTTTCAGGAAAAATAAAACCTCGGATGGGAGGTCCATAGGCCGGTCAAACAGGCCTATGGACCTCCCATCCGAGGTCGTGGGTTGCGCATATTAAAAAAGAAATCCTAGACGGGGCAGCCCAAAACCCAGCTGATACTTGCTATCCCAGTGATCATAAATGATACCTGCCAGCTCCCCGGCTTCGTTGTGAATTTATCTCCTATAGTAACTACGTTGAAGCACCTAAAAAATGTAACTATGTTGACAAACCCGTGGGCCCCAACGTCAGTATAGCATTAGGAGGAAGTATTTTTTCGATGAGGCACTTGCTTGCGTACGGCCATAGACCTGGTGGGTCCCGACTATCCGCCTCTCCACGTACAGTCCTCTCCAGATTCCTCTCATTTGTTCAGCATGGTCACAACGGTAGACATCGGCGGCGCGGTGAGCGCACAAAGGCGCAAGAGGAGATCCGACCATCTGAGGAAGTGCCTTATTAGTAATGAAACAACTGAACTAGCCTAGTGGCCGAGTGACACTACCCGACAGCTGTTCCGCCCGGGTTCGATTCCACCTGTGCAGAGACAATATCTCTAAATTTTTTGCCTCTGCCTTTATTGACATGTGGGTCCCAATTGTCATCTATGCACACCACGTCCAACACTTGCCAAAACTTCGTCCCTCGTTTCCTCTGTTTTTCGCACACTCGACATTATGTGGGCATTTTGAAAATATCATATATTTTTGACTGTGCATCATATGAAGATGTGCTATGCATGAATGTTGATCAACATGATGTTAACTGGCTGGTAGTTTCAGTTTCGACCATGAGTAAAACTTCCAACATGATGTTAACACTGTTTGAAAAGGCTGTGTTAATATAAATGCTCTGCCTATGAAAGTTGCAGTTTCTTATCTGAAACTGAACTTGGAGTTTCTTATTTGAAACTGAAACTTGCAGTTTCTTCTCTGAGAATCACATTGTCTGCACTTTTACACTCCTATGAAACTACATTTTTTAAGTGCTAAAAATAGATCTCTAGAATTCATAAAATACTTCATATGCTCAATACTGAAAATATGAAATTCAAAAGTCATTCATATCCGAAAGTACTCTCAAAATACACAACCCAAAACACAATTCACAACCTGCAAATACTGACAACCCTAAGCTCCTCCTGACAATTCACAACCTGCCCGACTATTGGGCTGAGGGGGGGGGCAGTCCCTCCTATTCCTCGGCGGCAGACAACCGCCCCGTGAGGCGATGTGAACGGCGAGGGAGAGGATTGCGGGGAAGCATCGTCGGGCCAACTATTTTTCTCCTCTTGCAGTTGGGTTCGGTCGATGAAGACTCCACCGGCTCGCTCTGGCACGACACCCTCACAAATGATACCCTGTAGATGCTCGATCCTTCAATCTCTGGTGGATGCTCATCTGGCATCGATACTCCCACCACCGCTCCCTCATGATCGGATTCGGTGAATCTGTTTGCTCCATGGCCCAAAGGAGCAACTCTATGTACTCTCGCGCGACTCCCTCCGGGAGTATCACCACCTTTTCGCTCTATTGCGGATATTTGGTCATGGATGTCGCCGTCGCCGCTAGTTGGTCCTTGTTGTCAAACCAAGACTGTATCTCCAACATCCTAGCTAGCTTCACAGGGTCGCCGTCTGCGATCCTCACGTATTGGTTGTACTCCTCCATCGATCTACTTCTCCACATCACCTTCACTCACCGACGGTGGTTTTTGAATGGAAGAGGAGAGGAGCAGTGCTGGTTTTGGATTAGAACGGGAGAGGAGCGACGCTGGTTTTGGATTGGAATAGAGAGGAGGGGCGGTGGTTTTGAAATGGAAGAGGAGAGGAGCGGCGGTGGTTTAAGAGGAGAAGAGCGGAAGAGCGGCGCTGGCCTTGGAAGTATTTTTTTGTTTTGCGTATTTTGGGTCAAAGTTTGACCACGTACTGTATTTGACAAGCAAAATGTGAATGCATGTCACCAAAAATTGTATCATTTGGTTCGTATCTGAATGTACTTCCAAATTATATTATTTCTGCAACGTATAACATATATTTTATTTGCAAAAATCATGGTCAATTATGACCCAGAATAAAAGGGAGATTAGTTAATGTGGGGTCGCTTTCTTAATTGAAGGGTAAATTGATTTTGATTTTGATCCAGTCACAGCGCGCCGGCCCTCTCGTCCAATCCTAAATCGCTGCCACACGCTCCTCTCCCTCTTCTCCATTGCAAACCCACCTCCTCTCCTTTCCACCATCTCCATTCAAAAACCACCATCTTGCCTCTCCCTCTTCTCCATTGCAAAACCACCTCCTCTCCTGTCCATCTCCTCCATTCCAAAACCACCATGTCGCCTCTCCCTCTTCTCCATTGCAAAACCACCTCCTCTCCTCTCCATCATTTCCATTCCAAAACCACTGTCTCACCTCTCCCTCTTCTCTATTGCAAGACCACCATCTCTCCTCCCATCTTCCAAAGCTAGCACCGGACCACTCAGAAGGACATTTATGGAGAGGATGCAGTAGCGAATCAGGCAGATCACCGGCGGTGACCAGGCAAAGTTAGCCAGGTTGAAGGAGATCCTTACTTGGTTTGACAATGAGTGGGAGATTTCGAGGACGGTGAGGGCCATGTGGCAATGTATGCGAAAGAGCGAGATAGCGGCGATAAGGGCGGCGATGTACATGTACTCCTCGGCGGCAGTCACGCTGCAGTCCTTTGAGTTCATCGAGTATCTCCTCTGGGCGATGGAGTAGATAGATTCGCCCAAGGTGAAATTTAGGCGGAGGTGGTGGGCGTACATGTCGAAGGTCGAGCACCCAGAGGATAACGAATCGATCGAGTATGGTGTGCCGTTCGTGAGGGTGTAGAGCCAGCCGGAGCCACATGAGTATTCGTTCTCTGTCGGTGTCAAAACCGGCGGATCCGGGTAGGGGGTCCCGAACTGTGCGTCTAAGGCGGATGGTAACAGGAGGCAGGGGACACGATGTTTTACCCAGGTTCGAGCCCTCTTGATGGAGGTAAAACCCTACGTCCTGCTTGATTATTCTTGATAATATGAGTAGTACAAGAGTAGATCTACCACGAGATCAGAGAGGCTAAACCCTAGAAGCTAGCCTATGGTATGATTGTATGTTGTCCTACGGACTAAAACCCTCCGGTTTATATAGACACCGGAGGAGGCTAGGTTTACACAAGGTCGGTTACAAAGGAGGAGATATGCATATCCGTATTGCCTAGCTTGCCTTCCACACCAAGTAGAGTCCCATCCGGACACGGGACGAAGTCTTCAATCTCGTATCTTCATAGTCCAATAGTCCGGCCAAAGGATATAGTCCGGCTATTCGGAGACCCCTAATCCAGGACTCCCTCAGTAGCCCCTGAACGAGGCTTCAATGACGATGAGTCCGGCGCGCAGTGTTGTCTTCGGCATTGCAAGGCGGGTTCCTCCTCCGAATACACCACAGAAGAGTTTGAATACAAGGATAGTGTCTGACCCTGCAAAATAAGTTCCACATACCACCGTAGAGAGAATAATATTACCACAAATCTAATCTACTGACACGTTTTGGCAGCACGACATCACGCCACGGCCCGGTAATTATTTGAACCGTTTTTCTTTAACCAACCCCGCACATAACGCGAGGCGGTTTCTTGACACGTCTTGTCAAAGTAGAGATCGTGTTCCCCTTATCACGGGATTCTCATCAATACAAACGTGGATAACCCAACGTGCCTGTTGGTATGACTCCTAGATCTTAGGTGAGTCTCGAACGGCCACGAGGAGGATGCCTGATATTCATCCCCTTTATAAAGGGACAAGGCTTTTTCTTTTTTCCCTCCCGTGCTCAATCGAATCCTTCCCCCACCTCGAGTTCTAACACCCAAAGCCCAGGTCAGGTGCTTCGGATATTCAATCATGTCCGGATCCAGCCTTCAAGGCCGGTGGATGCCTTCCTCCATCACGGAGGAGGACATCAAGAAGTTGAGGGAGGCCAGATATCTGACCGTCGAAATTTCGCATAGGCTGCTCGCCCGAGGGCAGGTCGTCCCTACTCCTGAACCCAACGAGAGCGTTGTGTTCGTCTCCCACTTCCTCCGAGGACTAGGCCATGATACGTCTCCAACGTATCTATAATTTTTGATTGCTCCATGCTATATTATCTACTATTTTGGACTATATTGGGCTTTATTTTCCACTTTTATATTATTTTTGGGACTAACCTATTAACCGGAGGCCCAACCCAGAATTGCTGTTTTTTTGCCTATTTCAGTGTTTCGGATAAACAGAATATCAAACGGAATAAAATCTTCGGAAATGTGATTTTCTCACCGAACGTGATCCAGGAGACTTGGACCCTACTGCAAGGGATCAAAGAGGTGGTCACGAGGGTGGGGGCGCCCCCCCTAGGGCGCGCCCCTGCCTCGTGGGCCCCTCGATGCTCCACCGACGTACTCCTTCCTCCTATATATACACACGTACCCCCATCAGAATAGGAGCCAAAACCCTAATTCCACCGCCGCAACTTTCTGTATCCATGAGATCCCATCTTGGGGCCTATTCCGGAGCTCCACCGGAAGAGGGCCATCATCACGGAGGGCTTCTACATCATCCTAGCCCCTCTGATGAAGTGTGAGTAGTTTACCTCAGACCTTCGGGTCCATAGTTAGTAGCTAGATGGCTTCTTCTCTCTCTATGAATCTCAATACAAAGTTTCCCCCCTCTCTTGTGGAGATCTATTCAATGTAATCTTCTTTTCGCGGTGTGTTTGTTGAGATCGATGAATTGTGGGTTTATGACCAAGTCTATCTATGATTAATATTTGAATCTTCTCTGAATTCTTTTATGCATGATTGGTTATCTTTGCAAGTCTCTTTGAATTATCCATTTGGTTTGGCCAACTAGATTGGTAGTTCTTGCCATGGGAGAAGTGCTTAGCTTTGGGTTCGATCTTGCGGTGTACTTACCCAGTGACAGAAGGGGCAGCAAGGCACGTATTGTATCATTGCCATCGAGGATAACAAGATGGGGTTTATTTCATATTGCATGAATTTATCTCTCTACATCATGTCATCTTGCTTAAGGCGTTACCGTGTTTTTAACTTAATACTCTAGATGCATGCTGGATAGCGGTCGATGAGTGGAGTAATAGTAGTAGATGCAGAATCGTTTCGATCTACTTGTCACGGACGTGATGCCTATATACATGATCATGCCTAGATATTATCATAATTATGCACAATTCTATCAATTGCTCAACAGTAATTTGTTCACCCACCGTAGAATACTTATGCTCTTGAGAGAAGCCACTAGTGAAACCTATGGCCCTCGGGTCTATTCTCATCATATCAATCTCCATTACTTCTATATTTCTTTGCTATTTACATTGCCTTTACTTTTTACTTTGCATCTTTATATCAAAAATACCAAAAATATTCTATCTATCAGATCTCACTCTCGTAAGTGACCATGAAGGGCTTGACAACCCCTAATCGCGTTGGTTGCGAGTAGCTATCGCTTTGTGCAGGTACGAGGGACTTGAGTGTGGGCTCCTACTAGATTGATACCTTGGTTCTCAAAAACTGAGGGAAATACTTACGCTACTCTGCTGCATCATCCCTTCCTCTTCGGGGAAAACCAACGCAAGCTCAAGACGTAGCAAGAAGGATTTCTGGCGCCGTTGCCGGGGAGTCTACGCAAAAAGTCAACATACCAAGTACCCATCACAATCTCTATCTCTCGCATTACATTATTTGCTATTTGCCTCTCGTTTTCCTCTCCCCCCAATTCACCCTTGCTGTTTTATTCGCCCTCTCTCTCTATCCTCCCTCTCTGTTTGCCTTTTTGCTTGCTCGCGTGCTAGTTTGTTTGCTTGTCGTCATGGCTAGTCTCATATCTTCTCCGTTGTCTCCCGAGAGTGAAGTTCTAAATTTTAAACAAAGGGAGGGAGAAAATCTAAAAGATGCTTGGTATAGAATTTGCAATGCTCAAAATAGATCTACCAGGAAACAATCTACCTTAGTTCTTCTTCGCAATTTTTATGTAGGTATTAATCCCTGGTATAGATATATCCTCGATACCATTACCGGAGGGAACTTCTTGGGTAGCCATACTTTTGATTCTTATAATGCTATGATAGATTTATTTGGCTCACCACCTCTTTTGGTTAATGGAACCATGTTAACTTTGGAGCATGTTATGCAAAGACTTGAAATTATTGAAAATAAAGTTGCTACTATTGAATCAATTGAAAATCTAGATAAAGATCCACAATCAAATTACTCAATATGGATCTAAGGTAGGAATGGCATTGAAAAATATTAAGGAAAAGGAACCCATAGTTAATGAGAAGATGAACTTAGATTCTACTAGAATTGATAAACTTGAGGATATCATTGCAAATTTGGGAACCGCTTTTTCTTCCGTAAAGAATACTCCTAGTCCTCCTACTAAAATTGCCAAGCTTATGTATGTTCCTAAAAATAAGGGTGAATAATCTAGTAAGGAAACTGCTGATCTTAAATCTATAAGTATTCATCCCAATCTTTTTGCTATCATTAAAGAACCATTTATTATAAATGAATTTTTTGATCTTGTGCCTAAAAGTTTGATAATTAATAAATAGAAAGAAATTCCTAAAGATGGTAGATGCTTAATTGAAGAATTACCTACCAAAGATGGCAATACCTAGATCTATTCTTGCTCGTTATGCCTAGCTAGGGGCGTTAAACGATAGCGCTTGTTGGGAGGCAACCCAATTTTATTTTTATTCCTTGCTTTTTTCTCATGTTTAGTAATAAATAAATTATTTAGCCTCTGTTTTGTTTGTGTCTTTTGTGTTTAATTAGTGTTTGTGCCAAGTAGAACCGTTGGGAAGACTTGGGGAAAGTCTTGTTGAATTTGCTGTAAAAAACAGAAACATTAGCGCTCACGAGAACTGCTGTCATTTTTATTTGAAGAGTGATATTTAGTTAATTCTTTTTGCATATGATTAATATATAAATTCCTCACTTCCAGCAATTTATTTTAGAATTTTTGGCGTTCCAGATCGTGCGCTAGCTACAGATTACTACAGACTGTTCTGTTTTTGACAGATTCTGTTTTTCGTGTGTTGTTTGCTTATTTTGATGAATCTATGGCTAGTAAAATAGTTTATAATCCATAGAGAAGTTGGAATACATTAGTTTTAACACCAATATAAATAAATAATTAGTTCATTACAGTACCTTGAAGTGGTCTTTTGTTTTCTTTCGCTAACGGAGCTCACGAGTTTTCTATTTTGAGTTTTGTGTTGTGAAGTTTTCAAGTTTTGGGTGAATTCTTTTGATGGATCATTGACCAAGGAGTGGCAAGAGCCTAAGCTTGGGGATTCCCATAGCACCCCCAAGATAATACAAGGACACCAAAAAGTCAAAGCTTGGGGATGCCCCGGAAGGCATCCCCTCTTTCATCCACTTCCATCGGTAATTTACTTGGAGCTATATTTTTATTCACCAACATGATATGTGTTTTGCTTGGAGCGTCTTGTATTATTTGTGTCTTTGTTTGTTAGTATGCCACAATCATCCTTTCTGTACACACCTTTTGAGAGAGCCATATATGAATTAAAATTTGATATAATACTCTATGTGCTTCACTTATATCTTTTGAGCTAGATAATTTTGCTCTATGTGCTTCACTTATATCTTTTGAGCTAGATAATTTTGCTATATGTGCTTCAGTTATATCTTTTGAGCTAGATAATTTTGCTCTATGTGCTTCACTTAGATCTTTTAGAGCATGGTGGTGGATATGTTTTAAAGAAACTATTGATCTCTCATGCTTCACTTAAATTAATTTGAGAGTCTCTTAATAGCATGGTAATTTGCCTAATAACAATATGCTTGGTATTCATGATTTGTGGAACTTTCTTTTGAGTGTGTTGAATACTAAGAAAAGATTGAAGCATGATAATTGTTTTGAGATATGGAGGTGATAATATTAAAGTCATGCTAGTTGAGTAGTTGTGAATTTAAAGAATACTTGTGTTGAAGTCTGTGATTCCCGTAGCATGCACGTATGGTGAACCGTTATGTGATGAAGTCGGAGCATGATTTATTTATTGGTTGTCTTCCTTATGAGTGGCAGTCGGGGACGAGTGATGGTCTTCTCCTACCAATCTATCCCCCTAGGAGCATACGCGTAATACTTTGCTTTGATAATTTCTAAATTTTTGCAATAAGTATATGAGTTCTTTATGACTAATGTTGAGTCCATGGATTATACGCACTCTCACCCTTCCACCCTTGCTAGCCTCTCTAATACCGCGCAACTTTCGCCGGTATCATACACCTACCATATACCTTCCTCAAAACAGCCACCATACCTACCTATTATGGCATTTCCATAGCCATTCCGAGATATATTGCCATGCAACTTTCCACCATCTAGTTCATCATGCCATATCCATCATTGTCAAATTGCTTAGCATGATCATGTAGTTGACATAGTATTTGTGGCAAAGCCACCGTTCATAATTCTTTCATACTTGTCACTCTTGATTCATTGCATATCCCGGTACACCACCGGAGGCATTCATATAGAGTCATACTTTGTTTTAGTATAGAGTTGTAATCATTGAGTTGTAAATAAATAGAAGTGTGATGATCATCATTCAATAGAGCATTGTCCCAAAAAAAGAGAGAGAAAGGCCAAAGAAAAAAAGAAGGCCCAAAAAAAGGGGCAATGCTACTATCCTTTTTCCACACTTGTTCTTCAAAGTAGCACCATGATATAGCGAGTCTCGTATATTGTGCTTCAAAGTAGCACCATGTTCTTCATATAGAGAGTCTCATATGTTGTCACTTTCATATACTAGTGGGAATTTTACGTTATAGAACTTGGCTTGTATATTCCAATGATGGGCTTCCTCAAATTGCCCTAGGTCTTCGTGAGCAAGCAAGTTGGATGCACACCCACTAGTTTCTTTTGTTGAGCTTTCATACATTTATAACTCTAGTGCATCCATTGCATGGCAATCCCTACTCACTCACATTGATATCTATTGATGGGCATCTCCATAGCCCGTTGATACGCCTAGTCGATGTGAGACTATCTTCTCCTTTTTGTCTTCTCCACAACCACCATTCTATTCCACCTATAGTGCTATATCCATGGCTCACGCTCATGTATTGCGTGAAGATTGAAAAAGTTTTGAAAAAGTTAGAGTATGAAACAATTGCTTGGCTTGTCATCGGGGTTGTGCATGATTTAAATACTTTGTGTGGGGAAGATGGAGCATAGCCAGACTATATGATTTTGTAGGGATAACTTTCTTTGGCCATGTTATTTTGAGAAGACATAATTGCTTTGTTAGTATGCTTGAAGTATTATTATTTTCTATGTCAATATAAACTTTTGTCTTGAATCTTTCTAATCTGAATGTTCATACCACAATTAAGAAGATTTACATTGAAATTATGCCAAGTAGCACTCCGCATCAAAAATTCTCTTTTTATCATTAACCTACTCGAGGACAAGCAATAATTAAGCTTGGGGATGCCTGATACGTCTCCAATGTATCTATAATTTTTGATTGCTCCATGCTATATTATCTACTGTTTTGGACTATATTGGGCTTTATTTTCCACTTTTATATTATTTTTGGGACTAACCTATTAACTGGAGGCCCAGCCCAGAATTGTTGTTTTTTGCCTATTTCAGTGTTTCGGATAAACAGAATATCAAACGGAGTCCAAACGGAATAAAATCTTCGGAAACGTGATTTTCTCATCGAACGTGATCCAGGAGACTTGGACCCTACTGCAAGGGATCAAAGAGGTGGTCACGAGGGTGGGGGCGCCCCCCTAGGGCGCGCCCCCTGCCTCGTGGGCCCCTCGGTGCTCCACCGACGTACTCCTTCCTCCTATATATACACACGTACCCCCAAACGATCTGAACAGGAGCCAAAACCCTAATTCCACCGCCGCAACTTTCTGTATCCACGAGATCCCATCTTGGGGCCTGTTTCGGAGCTCCGTCGGAAGAGGGCCGTCATCACGGAGGGCTTCTACATCATCCTAGCCCCTCCGATGAAGCGTGAGTAGTTTACCTCAGACCTTCGGGTCCATAGTTAGTAGCTAGATGGCTTCTTCTCTCTCTATGAATCTCAATACAAAGTTTCCCCCCTCTCTTGTGGAGATCTATTCAATGTAATCTTCTTTTCGCGGTGTGTTTGTTGAGACCGATGAATTGTGGGTTTATGATCAAGTCTATCTATGATTAATATTTGAATCTTCTCTGAATTCTTTTATGCATGATTGGTTATCTTTGCAAGTCTCTTCGAATTATCCGTTTGGTTTGGCCAAATAGATTGGTAGTTCTTGCCATGGGAGAAGTGCTTAGCTTTGGGTTCGATCTTGCGGTGTCCTTACCCAGTGACAGAAGGGGCAGCAAGGCACGTATTGTATCATTGCCATCGAGGATAACAAGATGGGGTTTATTTCATATTGCATGAATTTATCTCTCTACATCATGTCATCTTGCTTAAGGCGTTACTGTGTTTTTAACTTAATACTCTAGATGCATACTGGATAGCGGTCGATGAGTGGAGTAATAGTAGTAGATGCAGAATCATTTCGATCTACTTGTCACGGACATGATGCCTATATACATGATCATGCCTAGATATTCTCATAATTATGCACAATTCTATCAATTGCTCAACAGTAATTTGTTCACCCACCGTAGAATACTTATGCTCTTGAGAGAAGCCACTAGTGAAACCTACGGTCCCGGGTCTATTCTCATCATATCAATCTCCATTACTTTTATATTGCTTTGCTATTTACTTTGCCTTTACTTTTTACTTTGCATCTTTATATCAAAAATACCAAAAATATTCTGTCTATCAGATCTCACTCTCGTAAGTGACCGTGAAGGGCTTGACAACCCCTAATCGTGTTGGTTGCGAGTAGCTATCCCTTTGTGCAGGTACGAGGGCCTTGAGCGTGGGCTCCTACTGGATTGATACCTTTGTTCTCAAAAACTGAGGGAAATACTTATGCTACTCTGCGGCATCATCCCTTCCTCTTCGGGGAAAACCAACACAAGCTCAAGATGTAGCAGGCCTCGCTCTGGATCCCTTTGTTAGGGGTCTTATGTTCTATTATGGGCTGGATTTCATGATCTGGCCCCGGATTCCCTTCTTCACATCTCGTCATATATTGTCGTTTGTGAGGCCTTCCTCCGCATTACCCCTCACTTTGGCATGTGGCTCAAGACCTTCGATGTGAAGCCGAAGATGGTCGAGGGGCAGTACTGTTAGGACCCCGATTCCAAGCCACATCGATCTAGCTGGTAACACCTCATACCACTTTGCAGCCTCACGCACGGTATCCCACGGGTGTCGCCTTACCATGGCCCGGGACCGTTTGCGCCTTTTGGCTCACGTATATGACAGTGTCGCTAGCATCCATATGACAGAGAACCCGGGCCGACATGGCTAGTCGTGAACCCAAAGCGGCACAAACCTATGGAGATAGGCATACATAAATCACATTGAGCATGTCGGTCATCAGCGAGTGATTCCGGGCTGTAGCACTGGGCTAACAGGACTCCGGTGAACCCGGGCAATAGCAGGCTAGGCAGGACTCCGAATGTCACCGTGTGACATTTCCCTGAAGGGACAAACATAGGAACGAAGTGAAACACATGCTGGCCAGTCAAATGTCCTGAACAGTAGTGTTGGGCTAGCAGGACTCCGGTGAACCGGGCTGTAGCGGACTACTATGGCTCGAGGAACACTAGACTACATTTCCCCATAAGAAAGGCTGCCAAGGATAAACAACTAGATTGTCAGATCCCACTCATACCAAGCATTTCAATCATACACACAATATGCCCGATATGAGTACATACAACATGGCATCACAACAAAACTCTACAACTCAAGTACTTTACTTAAAGGCTCCAGAGAGCCATACATAACATGTTCATACAGATAGGGGTCACATGACCCGACACTCAAGTCATACAATCATACAAGCACAAGCGGAAGCAACTAGTCTGAGTACAGACACTAGAAAGAAAGAAGGCTTCTCGAGGCCTGTCTATCTACATAGGGCCCTCCATGGCCAAGATCACCACCTGGGTGGCTAGTCACTCGTCGACGTCAAGGTCTATGTAGAACCCATCAGAGGGGGCGGTGTTGTCGTCTGAAAACAGTAATTAAGCAACATGAGTATAAAGGTACTCAGCAAGTCTTACAACAGAACCTACTATACATGCTCATTCTCAAGAAGGTGGTGGGGTTATTGCAGCAAGCTAGCTTTGACTCTTGGCTAAGCTATCCTACGGAACTCCACTAGTAAAATAGTTTTCGCACACGAGTCCACTACTCTCCAACACAATACTCCACCGGGGATTCTCCCTCGTCATCCTACGAGAGGGCCATCCTCGGTACTCACACTTATCTTGAGTCTTTAGTTAATAACCATTAACTTGTCTATGAACTGTATAGGCAACCAAGTAGTCCTTTACTGCGAACGCGGCTATTCGAATAGTTTTATACCCTGCAGGGGTGTACTTCGTCACACATGTTTCCACCACTTAGCATCTGCACACGACATGTGCTCGGCAGACTTCAAGCAAAAACCGACGTGGGTGTAGACCACGACCTAACTAACCTCACAAGTCTCTAGTCCAGGTTTATCGCCTATTCAGGTTCCATCCGCAAGGAAATCCGGCCGGGGTGTCCTCAACGGCCCCAAACGATGTGTACAGAGTCCCGAGACGCCAAACGGGCGCCCGGCATACCCGGCCACAGTGTATCTACCGCATCATAGCCCACCCCTAGGGTCAGCGCTACGCACGGCTACCAACACATAACCTACAAACACCAGAAACTAGTTGCAACTCCTAGACAGAGGGCAACAGGGGTCAGTAAGTCGAGCGGGGTCATATTTCAGGGCCCAATGTGTGGTAGTAGCTGAATCTTAAATCACGCATACAGATCTCATTTCTTATGGACGGTCTCAATGAAACAACCCACCATGTACTCCTACATGGCCTCTCATCGATACCTTTACCAAAACATGTTCAACACATCCCTCACATTACCGACATAAACATTTCACTCTAGCCCATCACCCAGATGAACCAGACCTGACACAACTCTAAGCATAGCAGGCATAGCAAGGTAGGAATCACATACATGGCTCAATCAACTCCTACACATGCTAGTGGGTTTCATCTAGTTACTGTGGCAATGACTGGTCATGCAGAGGATAAGGGTTCAACTACCATAGCACACATCAGTTTGAATCGTGTTGTCTTAATGCAGTAAACAAGAGCAGAAGCAAGAACATGGGTTTGTATCGGAATGATCAATGGGTTGCTTGCCTGTTGTAGAGGTAGTAGGGTACTGCCCTTCAGACGGATACTCGGGGTTATCCTCGGAGGCAAAACCTACCACGAAAGACACACCGAACATAATCAACACATGGCAATATGCAACAATATGATGCATGCTATGACATGGCAAGATGAAAGTGTCTTGGCCTAATGCAAGCTAAAACAGAAGGGGGTGAACGCATTTGAATCAAAGATTCAAATGTTAGCTCATTAAACATGGCCTTATTAGTGCATTACCTTATTCTGCTTAAACAGCAAGGTTAACTTATTTTGTCATGCATGAAACCATTATAGATGGATAGATTGAATTTTTCTGATCATTTTTCATATATAAATCTTTGCATTTGGAGCAATGGTTGATTTTCTATGATTTTTAGAAGTTTTGGATATTTTCTGGAATTCTCTATATAAAAATAAATCTAGAAATTAGTTATTGCATCAGCAGTGCGTCAGGGTGACGTCGGTGGTCAACGGGGACGTCCAGGTCAACCTGACTAGTGGGTCCCGCATGTTAGCAGTTATTTAAACTAACTAAATTTAGTTAAAATTAATCTGGGTTAATTAGCAGAGGGGGCCCACTTGTCATAAACGTCGGCGAGGTCAGACGCGGCGGAGGGCTGCGGGTTTCGTGCTCTGGCAACCAAAACGATGGCAGAGAGCATCTACGCATAGCTGGGAGCAAGCCGCATCGAGTGGTGGCAGTGGGTGGAGCTAGGGTGGCCGGAAATGTCACCGGCGACAACCTTGGAGGCCGCCGAGTTCGTGCGAGGCCGAAACCGAGGCTGCGGGGCACAGCGAGGCACGTGGAATGGAGCTACGCGCTCCTGCTGGTGCGGTGAGTGCGTTGGTCGCAATGGTGTGGCCGGTGGGTGGCCGGAGACACGTCGGCGACGAGCTCGGCGGCGGCGGGTGCTCGGGTGAGCGTGGTACAGTGCACACAGTGCAGGAGGGGGTTGGAGAGGGGGAGGACGGAGCTGGGCTCACGGCGGTCACGTAGAAATGGACGGCGCCGTCGGGGACGAGCTGATGCGGTGGCGACGACGAAGAGGATCTCCGCGATGGCGGAGTCGGGCGAGGTTGTTGCAGAGGCTGCGGGGCAAGCGAGCGCTCGGGGCTCGACTTGCTCGAAGGAGTGGAGGGCGGCGGAGCTTCTGGACACGGTGGCTCGGCGCGGGGACGATGGAGGGCGCGACTACGGTGGCGGTGCGGCGGCAGGTGCGGTGGCAATGGTGCAGGAGAGCAAGGGAGAGAGGCAGGGCGCGAGTGAGGTGTCCGCGGGGTTGGGGCGGCGACGTGGAGCCTATCCAGCATCCAGGCGCGCGACACGGCAAGCTGCTCTCGCGCTTGCCGGTGTCAGCTCTCTGCCTGCCTGGCGGGGACGAAGCAGCTGGCTGGCATGGGCCAGCACAGCACTGGGCCGCCAGGTGGGCTGGCTGATGGGCTACGGCTAGGTAAGTTCTCTCCCTCTCTTTTAATTTCTGTTTTTCTATTTTTCTGCAGGTTTGTGGCTTTATTAAAATAGCTAGGCACTTCTAAAAATCCTGAAAATAATCAGAGGCTCTGTTTAGAATATTTCCAACAGCCCACACTTATTTCCAGAATTATTTGAGCATTTAAATTATTTTATAGCATTTAAATGCCCAAATTGAAATACTTATGATTTAATTCAATGACCTTCTGTTGACCTAGAAAATTGTGCACCAATTTTTCCAAAGGTTCTAACCCAAGACAAAGAGAGTGAACTTTTTAGAAGGGCATTTCAGGTTCATTGAAAATAATTTTAGTAAACCCTAGTTGTTTCCAGGGGGTGCTGGGGATTCTGTCTTCCCCATTTCAAATTTAAGAGGAATTGCACACTCTAATGCTTGATCTAGCTAGGGTGTGACAACTCACCCCCACTCAAAAGAATCTCGTCCCAAGATTTATGATCCTCCGGGGAGAAGGTGGGGTACTCGAGTCGAAGACGATCCTCCCTTTTGCAAGTGGCTTCTTTCTCGGAATGGTGTGACCATTGAACCTTGAGAAACTTGATGTTATGGCGTCGAGTGGTACACTCGGCTTGATCAAGGATACGAACGGGATATTCCCGATATGAGAGGTTATCTTGTAGATCAAGCGTTTCGTGGTCCACTCCATGGATAGGATCCGCGAAGCAACGCCTAAGTTGAGAAACATGGAAGACATCGTGAACTCTGGAAAGATGCGAAGGTAGTTCCAATTGGTAGGCAACTTCTCCTTGTTTGGCAAGAATGCGAAAAGGTCCAATGTAACGAGGAGCCAATTTGCCTTTGATACCGAAACGATGGGTTCCCTTTAACGGAGTAACCCGAAGGTAGGCCTTCTCGCCGACTTCATAAGTCATAGGCTTATGTTTACGATCATATTGACTCTTTTGACGAGATTGGGCTGTTTTCAATTTCTCACGAATAACGCAAACCTGTTCTTCTGCTTCCTGAATCATATCCGGGCCAAAGAGTTGTCTTTCCCCGGTTTCTGACCAGTTAAGAGGCGTTCGACATTTTCGTCCATAGAGAACTTTGAAAGGAGCCTTGCCCAAGCTAGCTTGATAACTATTGTTGTAAGCAAACTCCGCGAATGGAAGGCATTTCTCCCAACCCATTCCGAACGAGATGACAGAGGCTCGGAGCATATCTTCCAGAATTTGATTGACTCGTTCTACTTGACCACTTGATTGAGGGTGGAAGGCGGTGCTAAAAGAGAGACGAGTTCCCATAGCATTTTGGAAACTTTCCCAAAATCGAGAGGTGAAGAGACTCCCACGGTCTGAGTTAATTTCCAATGGAACACCATGAAGAGACACTATTAAGGAGATGTATAAATCGGCTAGCTGGCTAGCGGTGATACTCTCACGAACAGGTAGAAAGTGGGCTACTTTGGAAAGACGGTCGATCATGACGAAGATGGCATCATTCCCTCTTTTGGTCCTAGGAAACCCAGTGATGAAATCCATACTGATTTTATCCCATTTCCACTCGGGAATAGCCAAAGGTTGAAGGGTGCCAGCAGGCCGTTGATACTCTGCTTTAACACGACGACAAACGTCGCAATTAGCAATGTATTGAGTGATTTCTCTTTTCATCCTAGTCCACCAAAACCTCGGGCGTAGGTCTTGATACATTTTAGTACTACCGGGATGAATGGTGAGAGGGGATTCATGAGCTTCCTTAAGGATCAACTGGCGTAGATGTTGTTTCATGGGAACCACCAAACGGTTCCCGAAGAAGACAGCACCCCGCTTATCCATGGAAAAACATTTAGCAACCCCGCTAGCAATGCTTCCCTTAATCCGGGATATGCCCTTATTACGCTTCTGGGCAACTATGATTTGATTCATAAGGGTAGGTTTCTCCACCAGGGTGGATAGAAAACCTCGAGCAACAATGTGAAGATTAAGCTTACGAAATTCCTCATGGAGAAGTGGTTGACTTTGTTGTAACATCAGGTTGTTACAATAGGACTTACGACTTAGTGCATCAGCCATGACATTGGCTTTGCCCGGGGTGTAAGTTATTCCTAAGTCGTAATCCGAGATCAACTCGACCCAACGTCTTTGCCTGAGATTCAAATCTGGTTGGGTGAAGATATATTTCAAACTTTGGTGATCGGTGAAGATCTCGCAACGATTACCGAGGAGGCAATGTCGCCAAGTTTTAAGTGCATGGACTACAGCTACAAGCTCTAGATCATGTGTGGGATAATTTTCCTCATGTGGGTGTAATTGCCATGAAGCATGGGCAATTACCTGACGATCTTGCATGAGTATGCAACCTAGTCCTTGTCGGGAGGCATCGCAATAGATAATAAAGTCCTTGGAGAAATCTGGTGGTACCAGTACGGGAGCAGATGTCAGGCGTCTTTTCAGTTCCTAAAAGCTGAACTCGCACTGTGGAGTCCACTCGAACTTTTTATCTTTCTTGAGGAGTTCAGTTAGAGGTTTAGCAACCTTGGAGAAATTCTCGACGAAGCGGCGGCAATAGCTCGCTAAGCCAAGGAAGCTCCGAACTTGCTTGACCGTCTCAGGTGGAGTCCAATCAAGGACGGCTTGAACTCGCTCGGGATTGATAGCAATACCCCTACCAGAGATTACATGGCCTAGATAGGTCACTTCTGGCAACCAAACTTCACACTTGGAGAATTTGGCATAAAGGCGATGCTCTCGAAGTTTCATCAATACCAGCCTTAGATGTTCGGCATGTTCCTCCTCATTCTTGGAGTAGATGAGTATGTCATCGAGGTATACTTCGATGAATTTATCCAAGTACTCCATGAAGACCAAGTTCATTAACTGGGAGAAGGTGGCTGGGGCATTGGTTAAACCGAAGGACATAACGCTATATTCGTATTGGCCATAACGAGTAACAAAGGCCGTTTTGGGAATGTCCCCGTTTCTGATTTTGATTTGATGGTAGCCCAACCTCAAATCCATCTTGGAAAAGACTGAGGATCCAGCGAGCTGATCATACAGATCATTGATCCTGGGAAGCGGATACTTGTTCTTGATAGTGACCAGGTTGATAGGTCGGTAATCTACAACCATTCGATCCGTTCCATCCTTCCTCTTGACGAAGAGGACGGGGCAAGCCCAAGGAGAGGAACTAGGACGGATGAAACCCTTTTTCAAGGACTCATCGAGTTGGTTCTTAAGCTCGGCTAGTTCTAAGGGTGCCATCTTGTAGGGTCTTCTAGAAATTGGAACGGTTCCTGGAACAAGGTCTATCACAAACTCGACATCCCTGTCAGGTGGAACACCTGGCAGTTCTTCTGGAAAGACATCCATAAAGTCTCGGACTACCGGAACATCCTCAAGGTCTGGAAGGGGGTTGGCATTTAGGGAGTAAAGCTGGCGCTTGGCCACTCGAGTTAAGACATTGACTATCTTGCCCGATGGGTGAGTAAGTTGAACGGTTCTAGTGGCACAATCAATCTTAGCATAATGAGCTGACATCCAGTCCATACCCAAAATGATGTTTATGTCCGAGGACTTGAGAGCTATTAAGGATGCAAGGGAGACAAGTCTATCGATAAGAATTTCGTTCCCATGGCTTACTCTAGAAGTTTGCCATCTAGAGCCAGGGGTTTGAATTTCCATGGTAGAGGGCATGTCACAGAATGTCGTGTTATGCAATCGAGCATAGTTCTCGGATATGAATGAATGAGATGCTCCAGTATCGAAAAGAACAGATGTCGGATGGCAATTAACAAGGAGCGTACCAAGGACGACGTTAGGATCCTCATGAGCCTCCTGGCTGAAACATAGTTGACATGGCCACGTGTAGTAGTGACTGGCTTGGCGTAGAATGTCTTTCCCACTGGCTTACCACGGCCAACGGACTTTCCAGTTTGATTGGAGTTGTTGTTCTGGGGACACTCTTGGCTATAATGACCCGGCTCTCCACACTTGAAGCATGTCACCACATTGGGGCGTGGAGCAGCATTAGCAGCGGGGCCACCATAGGGCTTGGGCGGTGCAAACTACTGGTTGGGACGAGGCGCCTCAAAGGATGGCCTCGGAATAAACCTGGGTGGCAGTGCCGTGCTTGGAATCCACACCCGGCGCTTCTAAGCTCCAGAGCTGGATGAGGAGCCAAAATCATGGGAGTGCTTGCGTGAAGCGTCATAATCACTCTGGCATGTCTCAGCGCTGATGGCTTTATTGACCAACTTCTGAAAGGATGTGCACTCGTGCAGACGAAGATCGCAGCGAAGCTCAGGGCTAAGTCCCTTGCGGAACCTTGCCTGCTTCTTAGCGTCAGTAGATACCTCTTCAGGGGCATAACGTGCCAGATTCCCAAATTCACGACTATATGCATCCACAGTCAGTCTTTCTTGGGTGAAATTGCAGAACTCCTCCCTCTTGCGATCTATGAGACCTTCCGGAATGTGATGCTCGCGGAAAGCCTCACTGAATTCAGCCCAAGTAGTAATTTGACCGACCGGGCGCATAGCTTCGAAGTTTTCCCACCAAAGGCTAGCAGGGCCTTCAAGATGATAGGCAGCATAAGTAACCTTGTCGGCTTCGGCTACGTTGGCAGAACGTAGCTTGTGGGTGATGCTGCGAAGCCAGTCATCCGCGTCGAGGGGCTCGACAGAATGGTTAAACTTTGGTGGGTACAGCTTGATAAAGTCATTGATTGACACCAAGTCATTTCGTGGATGGCGTGCAGTGTTCTGCTCAATTCGCTCCAGCGGGCGGTTAGTCTCACGCTTGTTTCTTTCCGCCTCCAGCATCACTTCGGCCAGAGAGGGCGGGTGAGGCAGATTTTCACCCCTAGCTGCACTGGCTTCCCCCTGCTCCGGGGCAGCAGGGTTGCTGCGGGTGTTGACCATCCTAGGAGAAAACAAGACAATGGTTTAGATAAGGATGGCTAAAACTTAGCAAGGAAGTGCAGAATGTAATGGATAACACGGAATGCAGAGATGTTCATCCGTATGTCATGGTAATATAAAATTGCCATATATATACCAACGGTCATACACATCATACATAGTTTAGTACAAGCTCAGGCTACAGTAAAACTATGATGAAAGACGTTACATCTCATCAGAGGCATTCCAAGCTCCTATACATTATTTGTCTACACCTCCGGAATTGATTACACACAAAGTCATATTCCACAAGTCACGCAGGACAGTGAAGATACAACTATTACAATACTAGTGGTACTACTACTAACTCAGACAGCTCCGTAGTAGTCCTCATAGAAGTCACCTCCATAGCCTGGGAGTTCAACGTGATCATCTGGGAACAGACGGTCCTGAGGAGCTTGTGGACCATAGGGCCTAGGATGAGGTCTTGGACCAACAAACGGTGGCCTGCGGGGACCACGGGGTGGGGTGATGCCTCCCACATCACGCCAATCCACCATGTCTGGCAGAGTAGATCTCACAGGATACAGATCCCTTGTATCCATACATCCAGCTTGCACCGCAGGTGCAAACCGAGTCAATGTGGCCCAATGATCAGCACGGGTATTGAAAAGCTCCAGCCTCAAGGCCCGATTCTCTCGGTCCTTATCTTCGAGCATCTCGGCAGTGGTACGAGTTAATGAGTCCTCCTGAGTGGAGTCAGCATAGATAGCCTGAAGATACCCTTGCGCTCCCGGAAGTGAAGCTGGCATGTAACAGAAGTCGGTGTTCCGAAGCAGGCCAGTTCAGACTTGCATGATGGTCATCATGGAATAGGCAGCATCCTGCACAGCCATCTCAATAGCAACCCCGAGTCCATAGGAACAGTGGAGGGGCTCGGTAGATCCAGGATAAGAAGGAAATATCCTGACGGTGCAGAAATATTGGCTTTGATTAAAGTCTCGGAATTGCTCTTCGACGGTGTACTCGGGATACCAACGGTAACCCATCTCGATCATTACCCGGACTAACATAGCAGTATGGCCGGGCACGTCGAGGCACTGGATCAGGCGAACCACTTGGTTTTGAGCACGGTTGGTCATCTGAAAGCACAACCATAATGCAAAGACATTAGAATTTCTAGGGAAAATTGGACAGCATAACGGCTATAAATGCTCAGAAAAAGATTTGAGACATCCACAACAGTTTGCAATACCACTCAACAACATCATATCAAGGTTCTGATTCAACTGGCAACATACTAAAAGTAGTAGAAACTGTACTGAGGCTTGCAACAACAATCCTATAAGCTACTACGGATTAGTAACACGTGAACCTGATAGAAGAAGAGAGCCTAGTCCTTAACCCATGTTGAAAGAGAAGAGAATGACTCAGATCAGAGGGCATAAGGTAAAGGAGTAAAAGAGCCTTACGTTCCCTCCCTCAATCAATTCCCCTACATATAACTAAAGCATTTCTAGACTCGACATCGACCAGTTTGGCTCAACGAACCTACAGGCAGTCCGACTCTGATACCAACGCTGTCAGGACCCTGATTCCAAGCCACATCAATCTAGCCGGTAACACCTCATATCACTTTGCGGCCTCCCGCACGGTATCCCACGGGTGTCGCCTTACCATGGCCCGGGACCGTTTGCGCCTTTTGGCTCACGTATATGACAGTGTCGCTAGCATCCATATGACAGAGAACCCGGGCCGACATGGCTAGTCGTGAACCCAAAGCGGCACAGACCTATGGAGACAGGCATACATGAATCACATCAAGCATGTCGGTCATCAGCGAGTGATTCCGGGCTGTAGCACTGGGCTAACAGGACTCCGGGGAACCCGGGCTATAGCAGGCTAGGCAGGACTCCGGATGTCACCGCGTGACATTTCCCCGAAGGGACAGACATAGGAACGAAGTGAAACACATGCCGGCCAGTCAAATGTCCTGAACAGTAGTGCTGGGCTAGCAGGACTCCGGTGAACCGGGCTGTAGCGGACTACTATGGCTCGAGGAACACTAGACTACATTTCCTCATAAGAAAGGCTGCGAATGATAAACAACTAGATTGTCAGATCCCACTCATACCAAGCATTTCAATCATACACACAATATGCCCGATATGAGTACAAACAACATGGCATCACAACAAAACTCTACAACTCAAGTACTTTATTTAAAGGCTCCAGAGAGCCATACATAACATGTTCATACAGATAGGGGTCACATGACCCGACACTCAAGTCATACAATCATACAAGCACAAGCGGAAGCAACTAGTCTGAGTACAGACACTAGAAAGAAAGAAGGCTTCTTGAGGCCTGTCTATCTACATAGGGCCCTCCATGGCCAAGATCACCACCTGGGTGGCTAGTCACTCATCAACGTCAAGGTCTACGTAGAACCCATCGGAGGGGGCGGTGTTGTCGTCTGAAAACAGTAATTAAGCAACATGAGTACAAAGGTACTCAGCAAGTCTTACAACAGAACCTACTATACATGCTTATTCTCAAGAAGGTGGTGGGGTTATTGCAGCAAGCCAGCTTTGACTCTTGGCTAAGCTATCCTACGGAACTCCAGTAGAAAAATAGTTTTCGCACACGAGTCCACTACTCTCCAACACAATACTCCACCGGGGATTCTCCCTCGTCATCCTGCGAGAGGGCCATCCTCGGTACTCACACTTATCTTGAGTCTTTTAGTAGTAACCATTAACTTGTCTATGAACTGTATAGGCAACCAAGTAGTCCTTTACCGCGGACGCGGCTATTCGAATAGTTTTATACCCTGCAGGGGTGTACTTCGTCACACATGTTTCCACCACTTAGCATCTGCACACGACATGTGCTCAGCAGACTTCAAGCAAAAAACCGGCATGGGTGTAGACCACGACCTGACTAACCTCACAAGTCTCTAGTCCAGGTTTATCGCCTATTCAGGTTCCATCCGCAAGGAAATCCGGCCAGGGTGTCCTCAATGGCCCCAAACGATGTGTACAGAGTCCCGAGACGCCAAACGGGCGCCCGACATACCCGGCCACAGTGTATCTACTGCATCATAGCCCACCCCTAGGGTCAGCGCTACGCACGGCCGCCAACACATAACCTACAAACACCAGAAACTAGTTGCAACTCCTGGACAGAGGGCGAGAGGGGTCAGTAAGTCGAGCGGGGTCATATTTCAGGGCCCAATGTGTGGTAGTAGCTGAATCTTAAATCACGCATACAGATCTCAGTTCTTATGGACGGTCTCAATGAAACAACCCACCATGTACTCCTACATGGCCTCTCATCGATACCTTTACCAAAACATGTTCAACACATCCCTCACATTACCGACATAAACATTTCACTCTAGCCCATCACCCAGATGAACCAGACCTGACACAACTCTAAGCATAGCAAGCATAGCAAGGTAGGAATCACATACATGGCTCAATCAACTCCTACACATGCTAATGGGTTTCATCTAGTTACTGTGGCAATGGCAGGTCATGCAGAGGATAAGGGTTCAACTACCGTAGCACACAGCAGTTTGAATCGCGTTGTCTTAATGCAGTAAACAAGAGCAGAAGCAAGAACATGGGTTTGTATCGGAATGATCAATGGGTTGCTTGCCTGTTGTAGAGGTAGTAGGGTACTGCCCTTCAGACGTATACTCGGGGTTATCCTCGGAGGCAGAACCTACCAGAAAAGACACACCGAACATAATCAACACATGGCAATATGCAACAATATGATGCATGCTATGACATGGCAAGATGAAAGTGTCTTGGCCTAATGCAAGCTAAAACAGAAGGGGATGAACTCATTTGAATCAAAGATTCAAATGTCAGCTCATTAGACATGGCCTTATTAGTGCATTACCTTATTCTGCTTAAACAGCAAAGTTAACTTGTTTTGTCATGCATGAAACCATTACAGATGGATAGATTGAATTTTTCTGATCATTTTTCATATATAAATCTTTGCATTTGGAGCTATGGTTGATTTTCTATGATTTTTAGAAGTTTTGGATATTTTCTGGAATTCTCTATATAAAAATAAATCTAGAAATTAGTTATTGCATCAGCAGTGCGTCAGGGTGACGTTAGTGGTCAACGGGGATGTCCAGGTCAACCTGACCAGTGGGTCCCGCGTGTCAGCAGTTATTTAAACTAACTAAATTTAGTTAAAATTAATTTGGGTTAATTAGCAGAGGGGGGCCCACTTGTCATAGACACAGGGGAGTCAACCTGGGCCCACCCAGGGGTCAAACAGAGTCAAACTCGCTGGCGTTTAGCCGCCGGCGAGGCCAGACACGGTGGAGGGCTGCGGGTTTATAGCATCTACGCATAGCTGGGAGCAAGCCGCATCGAGTGGTGGCAGTGGGTGGAGCTAGGGTGGCCGGAAACGTCGCCGGCGACGACCTTGGCGGCCGCCGGAGTTCGGGCGAGGCCGAAACCGAGGCTGCAGGGCACGGCGAGGCGCGTGGAATGGTTCTATGGGCTCCTGCGGGTGCGGTGAGTGCGTTGGTCGCAATGGTGTGGCCGGTGGGTGGCCGGAGACACGTCGGCGACGAGCTCGGCGGCGGCGGGTGCTCGGGTGAGCGTGGTACGATGCACACGGTGCAGGAGGGGGTTAGTGGAGAGGGGGAGGACGGAGCTGGGCTCACGGCGGTCACGTAGAAATGGACGGCGCCGTCGGGGACGAGCTGATGCGGTGGCGACGACGAAGAGGATCTCCGGCGATGGCGGAGTCGGGCGAGGTTGTTGCAGAGGCTGCAGGGCAAGTGAGCGCTCGGGGCTCGACTTGCTCGAAGGAGTGGAGGGCGGCGGAGCTTCTGGACATGGTGGCTCGGCGCGGGGACGACGGAGGGCACGACTACGGCGGCGGTGCGGCGGCAGGTGCATCGACCATGGTGCGGAAGAGCGAGGGAGAGAGGCAGGGGCGAGTGAGGTGTCCGCGGGGTCGGGGCGGCGACGTGGAGCCTATCCAGCGTCCAGGCGCGCGACACGGCAAGCTGCTGGCGCCCTGGCGAGCTCGCGCTTGCCGGCGTCAGCTCTCTGCCTACCTGGCGGGGACGAAGCAGCTGGCTGGCATGGGCCAGCACAGCACTGGGCCGCCAGGTGGGCCGGCTGATGGGCTGCGGCCAGGTAAGTTCTCTCCCTCTCTTTTAATTTCTGTTTTTCTATTTTTCTGCAGGTTTATGGCTTTATTAAAATAGCTAGGCACTTCTAAAAATCCTGAAAATAATCAGAGGCTCTGTTTAGAATATTTCCAACATCCCACACTTATTTCCAGAATTATTTGAGCATTTAAATGCCCAAATTCAAATACTTATGATTTAATTCAATGACCTTCTGTTGACCTAGAAAATTGTGCACCAATTTTGCCAAAGGTTCTAACCCAAGACAAAGAGAGTGAACTTTTTAGAAGGGCATTTCAGGTTCATTGAAAATAATTTTAGTAAACCCTAGTTGTTTCCAGGGGGTGCTGGGGATTCTGTCTTCCCCATTTCAAATTTAAGAGGAATTTAAACATGATGCACACTCTAATGCTTGATCTAGCTAGGGTGTGACAAGTACGCAGTGTGTGGAGGTGCTCTAATAAGCAAAATTGCTGATGCTCCATGGCCAAAGGGTTCCTTTCCTGAGGTGTCCGGATTGTGGCAACAGGAGTGGTTTTACATCACAGCTCCCCGAAGTGCCAAGTGGGTAGCTGCCCCCACCTTTCGCTCGGGCCCTCCACCACAACTGATGTCATGGATCAGTAGGGGCTGAGCTGGGGTCTAGCCGAGGGCGTGCCAATACTACAGAGCCGTATCCGAGATCTCTTCGAGGGAGATTTCAGTCTAATTATGGTAATGCAAGTTATGTTGGTTCATCGAGTCCAGCCTTGCAAACGCCAGCCCCTCCGCATGTGGGAATTCAACCCGGAAGGACCGTGCACTACTCAGAATTTCCTTGGCATGACGCACAAGGAGATGTACAAATCGTTCTTCGGACCCCCAAACAGAGTGTCCAGACACTACCGAGGACGTGGGCCTGAGCTGCAACCGCCCCGCTGCCCAAGTAAGTAATCCCATGGCCGAACACACTGTCCTTTTATTTATCATGACATCATTCTGAAGAATCGCTCTTTGACCAGGACTGGATAACAAAGGCGAAGATGATCCGGTGTTCGGCCCCCCTTCCTGAAGGCTTGGACAATCTGGTGTTGGAAAAGATGCTCGAGCCAGCACCTTGTCTAGTGCCCTCAAAGGAAGATGAAGGGGGAATAAATAGGGTGAAAGCGGGCCTTCATCGCTACCTATTCCAGTCGAGGGAATGAGCGCCTCCGCGAGGGAGGATAACCAAGGGGAAGAATCTGACATTCTCTATCCCCGGGGAAGGAAGAGGACTACCTCTGAAGATCCGGAAACTAAGGTTTCCAAACAGGAGAAGAAATCTCCGCCAGAGGGTCCAGCCTCAGAGAGTATTCTTGCCGCACAATGTCCGCGCGGGGATCAGCCCTCTACCGAGCTGTAAGTAATCAAAAAGTACTTAATAGTGAAGATATCCTACCTTACTCCCGAAGACAATAACCGATGCTTGTAAATTGTAGTCCGGATCGCAGCCCTTCTCGACAGAGTTCATCTTCGGGGGATCTTCTTCCGGAGATGATGGAGAGCGAAATGCCTCCCCCGGACTCCCCAGCTCAAGAAGCGGGCGACCTTGAAGTGTCGTCGCGAAGGGTATCTCCGGATCCAATATCGCCAGAGGGTAACCCTTTGGTTGCCCGGCATCCCCAGTATCCGGCTCCTGAGGAGAGCGACGGCAAGGGTCCGTATAGTGTGCGGTCAGACGCGCTGAAGGATCTTCTAGGGAAAGCTGTCGTCTCGGAAGCGCATCGTATGCTAATGGATACGGTAATTGAAAGGATTTCATCCACCGAAAGCGGTTTGCACGAAGCTTTTATGAGTCTGCTGAAGGGCTTCGAGGTACGTAAAATAATGTATGCCTTTAATAGTACCGCATACGTTAGGTATGCCCATGCAGATAGTAGCCCCTGAGACTCTGGTTGTTATCGAGAACGGCGGCGAATAGAGGATCATAGTCCCAAGTAATAACTAGACCGCATTTATGTGCAGGTGGTTGAAGCTCCGGTGGCTAGCCGGACTGATGGGTTTGCCAAACTAAAGCGGCAACTGGATGCAGCAGATGCCGACATCGTGCTTGTCAACAAGCGGCTTGACGAAGCACAGGGTGAGTGTCTTTTCTGGTGATCGTCACATAATAAGAGCAGCATGGTGCCAGTATCTTTAATATGTTGTGACTGCAGATGGAGCGGCCATCGTGGAGACCCTTCGGGCGGAGCTTGCCCGAGCCAAGGAGAAAGCAAGGAGTAGCAATGCGGCCTCTTTACAGGCAGCCGAAGAGTTAAGGGCCGAACAGGCCGCACATTGCGAGAGCAAAGAAAAAATTGCCAAGATGGCCGTGGAGTTAAAAGATGCTGCTGACCATTACCGGCTTCTTGAAGAGGAAAACCGGGCGAAGGCGACGGACCTGGAGAAAGCCCGGGTGGCTGCCAAGGAAGCCTGCTCCAAAAGTAGAGCGATGAAGGAGGAGCTGAATCAAGCTGCAGATATCATGTCTGGGAAGCCCTTCTTGTTGCGGACTAAGTTCGGAGATCCGAAGTATGCTCCTCTGGACCGGCTATGGAGTTCTACGGACGCGTACATAGATTTGGCTGCAAGTGCTGCTGATGCAGCCGAGTACTTCAAGGATCAGAAAGGTCCCGAAGTGGAAAAGTTGTTTTGGTCACAATTTCACGCTCCAGTCCGTCCGCTGCTGCTGAATGAGCGATTGACCGATTGGGCTGAGCTCCATAGGTTGTCCGGACTTGCCATGAGGTCCGTTGTGGATCACCTGTGGCCGGGAGGGCCAAGGCCAAGTAGCTACTTTAGCTTAGTGCAACAATTCCTTGAAGTTGTGCCACGCGTCGATGCTGTAAAGAGGTCGGCATGCATAGAGGGCTCGTGGATGGCCCTTGCCCGTGTCAAAACATACTGGGCGGAGATGGATGCCACCACTGTTGCGGCACAGGGTTCGGCCATAGGCCGAGTGGCCGCCGAGCACTACTTTGAAGAAGTTCTTGAAGGCGCTCGTTTGATAGAGGCTCAGTGCTCGAAGAATATTATGTTTAAGTGACATGTATTCCCATTGTAAGAACAATGTTTTATTGAATTTATCAAGGCTGTATTTATACTTTTGCCCGAAAGTACTATGCTGCCTCATGTGCGGCCGTTTATCTATATATGTATATAACCTGAAAGATGGCAGTCGTCGGCTTCATCCCCCACGCATATAATGCGGGGGTGTTCGCAGAAGACGCATGTTCACACTTGATCCAACGTCTTGGTCCATTAAGGAGGTGATAGCGCAGCGAACTAGGCAATTGGACTATAATGCGTTAACACTTTCACTTAGCCAGAGGAGTTTGCAATGGGGCTACTATATAGCCCCTGGTGGCTCCGCGCTCATCCGGATTCGGGCGCGTACATGCCTGGCCGAGAAACGGCCCTTCGTTAAGGCGGAGGAATCCCGAAGATTCCGCTAGGTCATGATAGTCAGTTTTCGGCTTTCTCTACTAAGGTGCTCGTCCGGATGAACCAGGGCACAATCGCAGTAGTTCTCCTGGTGCCGCCTTAGCCGATAGAGCGGAACGTAAGGCAGCAAAACACAGGAGCCGGGCAAATCCAACATTTGACCAAAGACATGATTTGGAGCTGATGCATATAAGGCCAAACTCGCGACGCCGAACACTCCCTAAGGTATTCAGTCTTTATGATGTGAACCAGGCCTAAACAGTGCCCTTTGTAATAAGCCCCTGGTGTCCAGGTACGTGCAATATTCTGACGTGGCCACATGCCAATACGTCAGCATCCTTCTCAATTGTATTGAGAATCCGAGGATGTGTATCAACAAGAGACAGTAAAAAAGGTTTACGCAGGGTCTTAATCTAAAAAGAATCCTTGGAATGGGTCCCTGCTGCACGTGTGCGCCTGTATCTCCGTTGTGCCGTATTCTGGACGGGTGTAGCACGATGGTCATCTAAAAAATAAAGGAACTTAATTGAAAAGTTGTTGTGCAAAAGGTAGGTTATCCTAAATAGACCATGTACAGTTCAAAATGAGTAAAGTTGAGCCTAATTGCCACTTGTTTGCGCGCGTTGAGCCCCTTGTATTGTAATAGGGGTATAGCCATCAAACATGTATCAGTTACATATAGCTGCGCCGGACTCATCCAACCGCGTCCATGGTCTTAACGACCTGTCAGGTGCTTTAGTTGGTGAGGTCGTTTAGTGTGCGGCTGCCAAGGCAGCCGCACGGTCTTCCGCGCGCAAGGAGTGCTCAATATTTCCATTTACAGTAATGATACCATGTGGACCGGGCATCTTAAGCATGAGAGAAGCGTAATGCGGTATTGCGTTAAAGCGAGCGAAAGCTTCGCGTCCGAGTAGTGCTTGATAACTACTTTGGAACGGAGCGATGTGGAACGTTAAATTTTCGCTGCGGAAGTTATCGGGAAAGCCGAATATAACCTCTAGTAGCAGGGAGCTCGTGCAATGGGCCTCTGGGCCTGGCGTTACTCCTTTAAAGGTAGTATTGCTGTGGCTAATTTTTGTTGGGTCTATCCCCATTTTATGGACTGTGTCCTGATATATCAGGTTCAAACTGTTGCCGCCGCCCATCAGGACTCATGTGAAGTGGTATCCGTCAATTATTTGGTCTAATACCAAGGCAGCCCATCCTGCACGCCGGATACTTGCCGAGTAATCCCAATGGTCAAAGGTGATCAGTTGGGACGACCAGTGGCAGAACTCCGTGGTGATAGGCCCTGGGGCATGTATCTCTAGGAGTGCCGCTTTGTTTCTCCCCTTTGTTACGTGTAACACGTTTACTGTTTTGACTTCTGGTGGGAATTTCTTCTGTTCCCTAGTGCTTTGCTTGCGAGGCTCGTCCTCGTCTTCTCTTGGTGCATCATGCCCCTTATGTTCGGTGTTGAGCTTGCCGGACTGCTTGAAAACCCAACATTCTCTATGGGTATGATTTGCAGGCTTATCGGGGGTGTTGTGGATCTGACATATTTTATCCAGAATCTTGTTTAGGCTGGACAGTTCGTCTCTGTTGCCTTTGGAGGGCAGCTTTTGTTGACCTGGCCAAGAGCTTCTAAATCCGGCGTTTACTGCCATGCTCTTTGGGCTGTCTTCTTTATTCCGGCGCTTGTTTTTGCTGCGCCGTGGTTTCCGGTTTTCGTCCCCGACTTCGGATGTACTTGGGTCACTGGTGCTGCATCAGGCTAACCAGCTATCCTCGCCCACGCAAAAGTGGGTCATGAGGCTTGTTAATGATGCCATTGTTCTCGGCTTTTATTGGCCGAGGTGTCTGGCAAGCCATTCGTCTCGAACGATGTGCTTAAAAGCTGCTAAGGCTTTGGCGTTTGGGCAGTCGACTATTTGGTTCTTTTTAGTGAGGAACTTGTTCCAAAGCTTTCGGGCTGACTCTCCGGGCTGTTGAGTTATATGACTCAAATCGTCTGCATCCGGTGGTCGAACATAGGTCCCTTGAAAATTTGCCCGAAAAGCGTCTTCGAGCTCTTCCCAGCTTCCAATGGAGTTCTCGGGGAGACTTTTAAGCCAGTGCCAAGCTGGCCCTTTGAGCTTGAGGGGTAAGTACTTGATGGCGTGGAGTTCGTCTCCTCGAGCCATATGGATATGGAGGATGTAGTCCTCAATCCAGACCCCAGGGTCTGTCGTTTCGTCATACGCCTCTATGTTTACGGGTTTGAATCTCTCTGGAAATTCGTGGTCCAGCACCTCATCGGTGAACCATAGGGGGTGTGCGGCACCCCTGTATTTGGGTGTACCGTGGTGTTGGGATGTTTTTTGTGTTGCATTGCATGCTGGAGCGCGCTTGCGTGTCCCGTAGATGGATCTGGTTGCGCCGTCCTTTTGATGCGAGCCCTCACGCGGATCGCGTACTGGCTCATGTGCGGCATCGTTTGCCGCTCTATGTTGGCCACGAGGTTGTCTATCCGACCGGATGGCCATTTTGTTTTTTGATTGCGGGGGATCTAAGGCCTCCTCATCGAATTCATGTAGCAACTTTTGCTTCGGGTAGCTCTTGGTGTGGCGATTACCGCCGTACTTCGCTTCAGTGTTGAGTACTTCACTCCATCTGATTCTGAGTGTGTCTTGTGCAGCCCTGAGCCTTTGCTTCTACTTTTTCAGACTCCTCGCAGTGGCAACAAGCCTTTTATGGGTATTCTGTTGCTCCGGGTGCCTGTCCGGTGTGATGTTCGATACGTCTCCAACGTATCTATAATTTTTGATTGCTCCATGATATATTATCTACTGTTTTGGACTATATTGGGCTTTATTTTCCACTTTTATATTATTTTGGGGACTAACCTATTAGCCGGAGGCCCAGCCCAGAATTGTTGTTTTTTGCCTATTTCAGTGTTTCGAAGAAATGGAATATCAAACGGAGTCCAAACGGAATGAAACCTTCGGAAACGTGATTTTCTCACCGAACGTGATCCAGGAGACTTGGACCCTATGCCAAGGCATCAGAGAGGCGGTCACGAGGGTGGGGGTGCGCCCCCTGCCTTGTGGGCCCCTCGGAGCTCCACCGACGTACTCCTTCCTCCTATATATACCTACGTACCCCCAAACGATCAAAACAAGAGCCAAAAACCTAATTCCACCACCGCAACTTTCTGTATCCACGAGATCCCATCTTGGGGCCTGTTCCAGAGCTCTGCCGGAGAGGGCCGTCATCACGGAGGGCTTCTACATCATCATAGCCTCTCCGATTAAGTGTAAGTAGTTTACCTCAGACCTTCGGGTCCATAGTTAGTAGCTAGATGGCTTCTTCTCTCTTTTTGGATCTCAATACAAAGTTCTCCCCCTCTCTTGTGGAGATCTATTCCATGTAATCTTCTTTTTGCGGTGTGTTTGTTGAGACCGATGAATTGTGGGTTTATGATCAAGTCTATCTATGAATAATATTTGAATCTTCTCTGAATTCTTTTATGTATGATTGGTTATCTTTGCAAGTCTCTTCGAATTATCCGTTTGGTTTGGCCAACTAGATTGGTAGTTCTTGCCATGGGAGAAGTGCTTAGCTTTGGGTTCGATCTTGCGGTGTCCTTTCCCAGTGACAGAAGGGGCAGCAAGGCACGTATTGTATCATTGCCATCGAGGATAACAAGATGGGGTTTATTTCATATTGCATGAATTTATCTCTCTACATCATGTCATCCTGCTTAAGGCGTTACTCTGTTTTTAACTTAATACTCTAGATGCATACTGGATAGCGATCGATGAGTGGAGTAATAGTAGTAGATGCAGAACCGTTTCGGTCTACTTGTCACGGACGTGATGCCTATATACATGATCATGCCTAGATATTCTCATAACTATGCTCAATTCTGTCAATTGCTCAACAGTAATTTGTTCACCCACTGTAGAATACGTATGCTCTTGAGAGAAGCCACTAGTGAAACCTATGGCCCCCGGTTCTATTCTCATCATATTAATCTCCATCACTTTAATCTTGCTTTGCTTTTTTACTTTGCCTTTACTTTTTACTTTGCATCTCTATACCAAAAATATTATATCTAACAGATCTCACTCTCGTAAGTGACCGTGAAGGGATTGACAACCCCTAATCGCATTGGTTGCGAGTAGCTATCGTTTTGCGCAGGTACGAGGGACTTGAGCGTGGCCTCCTACTGGATTGATACCTTGATTCTCAAAAACTGAGGGAAATAGTTATGCTACTCTGCTGCATCATCCCTTCCTGTTCGGGGAAAACCAATGCAAGCTCAAGAGGTAGCAAGAAGGATTTCTGGCGCCGTTGCCGGGGAGTCTACGCAAAAAGTCAACATACCAAGTACCCATCACAATCCCTATCTCTCGCATTACATTATTTGCCATTTGCCTCTCATTTTCCTCTCCCCCACTTCACCCTTGCCGTTTTATTCATCCTCTCTCTCTCTCTATCCTCCCTCTCTATTTGCCTCTTTTGCCTGTTTGCTCTTGTTTGCTCGTGTGCTAGTTTGCTTGTTTGTCGCAATGGCTCAAGATACTACCAAATTGTGTGACTTCACCAATACCAATAATAATGATTCCCTTAGCACGCCGATTGCTCCTCTTGCCAATACTGAATCTTGTGAAATCAATACTGCTTTGTTGAATCTTGTTATGAAAGATCAATTCGCCGGCCTTCCTAGTGAAGATGCCGCTACTCGTCTGAATAGCTTCGTTTATTTATGTGATATGCAAAAGAAAAAAGACGTCGATAATGATGTCGTTAAATTGAAGCTATTTCCTTTTTCGCTTAGAGATCGTGCTAAAGCTTGGTTTTCGTCTTTGCCTAAAAATAGTATTGATTCTTGGAACAAGTGCAAAGATGCTTTTATCTCTAAGTATTTTTGAAAGTGCGTTATATCAACTAGAGGGGGGTGAATAGGCGATTTTTATGAAAGTCTTCAAAACGTGGGAGTTATGAAGACAAACGATAGAAATAAACCTATTACCCTGCAGCGGAAGGTAGACTACACTAGGCAAGCCATAGTCAAGTATTCAATAGAGTGAAAGCACAATGACTAATAGCAGCAATGTAGTAAGGATCAGGTAGGAAGATATTGTGAAGCCAGACAGAACACGCAGTCACTCAGTGAAGACAAAAGATAGTGCAAACATACAATGACTTCACAAGGAGTAACAGTAAGTAAAGGGAAGGGAAGATGAAACCAGTGACTCGTTGAAGACAATGATTTGTTGGACCAGTTCCAGTTGCTGTGACAACTGTACGTCTGGTTGGGGCGGCTAGGTATTTAAACCTTAGGACACACAGTCCCGGACACCCAGTCCTGAACACGCAGCTCAGGACACCCAGTCCTCATCGTATTCCCCATGAGCTAAGGTCACACAGACCTCGCCCAATCACTCTGGTAAGTCTTCAAGGTAGACTCCCAAACCTTCACAGACTTCGTTCACCGGCAATCCACAATGTCTCTTGGATGCTCAGAACGCGACGCCTAACTGGCTGGATGATGCACAGTCCTCAAGTGTAATAAGTCTTCAGATCACACGGACAAGAAGACTTAAGTGATGCCTAATTCTCTTTGGCTCTGGGTGGTTAGGGCTTTATCCTCCCAAGGAATTCTCTCTCAAAGGCTTCGAGGTGGGTTGCTCTCAAACGACAAAAGCTGTACTCTTAATCTGAGTAGCCAACCGTTTATGGTTGTAGGGGGTGGGCTATTTATAGCCACTTGGCAACCCGACCTGATTTGTCCGAAATGACCCTGGGTCACTAAGGAACTGACACGTGTTCCAACGGTCAGATTTCAAACTCACACGACAACTTTACTTGGGCTACAAGCAAAGCTGACTTGTCTGACTCTGGACAAGATTCGCTCTCATAGTCTTCACTCAAAGACATAGGATTTAGGTTAGGCATCACGTCAGTCATTCTAACTGGTTCTCTTGGACCCCACTTAACAGTATGGTGGTTCCTATGACTCAACACAAAAGAAAAAGAACTACGAAAGATCTAAGTCTTCGAGCTCCATAGGCTTCATGTGGTGTCTTCTCTTGTCATAGTCTTCAATGTGAATATCTTCATATACCACCTTTGACTTCAATGTCTTCATACATTTTTAGGGGTCATCTCTGCTAGGAAAACCGAATCAATGAGGGACTTCTACCTGTGTTATCCTGCAATTCTCACAAACACATTAGTCCCTCAACTAGGTTTGTCGTCAATACTCCAAAACCAACTAGGGGTGCCACTAGATGCACTTACAATCTCCCCTTTTTGGTGATTGATGACAAACTAGTTGAAGTTTTCAACGGGGAATATAATCTGTGAAATTGTAAAGGATAAGGAATTGTCTTCATAAGTTGCAAGGGCTCCCCCTGAAGATGTGCATATAAGTAATTTGCTTTTGGAATGCAAATGCACATGGCAGGATGTACTTATGGAGATCCTCTTCAACTTATGATGACAATCCACTATGCATGTGAAAGTATATGAACATAATGACATGCATAATGGAAAATGGACGTCTGCAGAATGATCTAAGTGCGGAATTTATCGTCGCACATGCGGAATTTATCATCGCAAAACAAGGTGGCAGATAAGTAGCAGACGACCATCGAGTTTAAGTGTTACGACTCAAAGAACCAAATGTAGCAAAATGAGAGTTGTAAGCACGAAGCAAAATATAAAGCACCCGCCCATATGGACCCGCTTGAAGACTATCAACCTCATATGCTTCTCCCCCTTTTGTCAGTAAGGACCAAAAAGGTTTGAAGACATAGAGCATCTACTCGTTCCCATGAGGAGTAGGTGAGGTAGCTGGGTTGTAGGTGGTGTTTTGCGGTGCTGAAGAGCTTGGAGCAGAGTCGAAGCATGCTGAAGGAGGTGGCGGTGAAGTAGCATCGTCTTCATCCTCGATAACTCTGGCAGTCACTGTTGCAGTAGAGGAAGAGAACTCAGAGTCTTCAAGGGATGGAGTTCCTAGCAGCACAGCCCTTCGAGGAGGTGTGGAGTCAAACTTGAATCGCTCGGTGAAGCCATCCTATTGAAGATCATCTTCAGAACACATCATCGTTAGCCCTTTCCATGTGCGGCGACAGGTTTCATGGGCAACGAAAGCATTCTTGGTGGCAAGATTGCAAATGCGATTAACATCCACCAAGAGGCTTTTCATCTGACGCTTCAGCCAGTCATGATGCCTATCCTGTTTCTGATGAAGAGCCACAAGAAGCTCTCGGTCGTTGAGAACACGAGTGCGCTTCTTGGGTCGTGGAGCAGTTGTACTATCAGTGGCTTCAGTGGAAGCAGGGTGTGGTGCACGTGTAGTGCCAGCCAAAGGATACACCCGAGTGACTGCTTCAACTCCTTCAATGTTCTGAGAGAAACTCTGATGCTCTGCATTCTGAAGACTTAGAGGTTCCTTGGCAGGCTCAGGATAGATGGCTTCAATAGAGATATCCACATCAGGCAAAAAAATCCGATGATTGCGAGCAGATGGCTGATATGAGATATCAGAGTGAAGTTTGATTAGCCGCATTACCCATGGGGCGTAGAACTTCAAGCCAAACAGATCAAAGCCTGATGCAGCAAGTTGGCAAATGAAGAAGTCCTGTGCATTGAAGCATTTTCCATGAAGAATATAGAAGATCAAAGTCTTCATTGCACCCTCAAGCTTGGCATGTGGAGAGTGCCCTTTGATGGGCCAGAGAGTTCGCCTGATGATGTGATAGATGGTTCTTGGCAGATACTCAAGGTCTTCAACGAAGAACTCCGTGGGATAAGCAGCATCTTGGGGTAATGGCTTCATCATGCTGAGCATCTGACTCATATCAAGTTCAGGCTTCTGAAAGATGCTCTCAATAGCTTCACTATGAAGCTGACAGCCATGCTCGTAGAGATCGCCAGGAGTGGGCAAACCAGTGAGCTCAATGATGTCAAATGCATTGGCTTCGTGATGAACGTTTCCTTTCATCCACTCCAAGACCCAAGTCTTCGGATCTCTGCTATACCCGCGGATGTGAAGTGTGGCATAGAATTGGAGCAGCAACTCTTCATTCCAATGCTCTTGGTTAGTAACGAACGGCAGTAGTCCAACTTCCTTGAAGCAATCCAAAGCTTCTTCCAGACAGGGCAGACCAGCTATAGCTTCAATGTCAAGGCGCTTGTGTGGGAAGATGCGACCTTGGTTGTAAAGAATGCATGAGTAATAGCTTCGCTGCGGATAGCTCCAGAACCGATCAGATGATATCCTTTCCCTTGAGTAGGGGTTCCTGGAACTATCGAAGAATGTGTTGTCTGCTCTGAAGCCATTGATATTGAAGGAGCCAGGTGCTGATGCAGGACCTGGGAACCTTGGCAATCTTGGGATTGGCTTCTGTATCTGAGGCCTGTGCTCAACATGATAGTCAAACTGGGGACCGGCAGCAGACTCAGGAACAGAAGTGGTGGGATCAGTGGCTTCGCTGTCTTCTGATGCTTTTGTTGGGGAGGGCTCCACATTAGCTTCATTGGTGGTGGTGGCAGCCGCAAGATTTTCATCCTCCACTTGACGAGCTGGAGGGTCGGTCACAAGCACATTCTCCTTGAGAACTGCTTCTTGGTGGGACAGGGGAGTGGGAACTTGTGGGACTTCTTCTTCCGCGGCTGATGCAGTCGGATTGTCTTCAGCAGAGACTTGAGGCCTTGGACCTTTGCGAAGCCTGCGCAATGCAGGCGACGCCTGTGGAGTTGGAGTTGGCTGGGCCTCATAGTCTTCTTCCTCTTGTGGACGATCCGCCCATGAAGCATCCTGCGCAATTGGCGTCAGTGGACGACCAATGCTGATGAGTTCGCTGTTCTCGATCTGAGGAAGGACTGCACCATCTTCTACATGGTCATGTTGACCAATGTCTTCAGGAGCAATGGGGTCAGCTGCTGGAAAGTCTTCAGCTTCATGAGCCTCTGTGGAAGCAGGCTCATGGATAGTCAGTTGGCGTTCAGCTTCAGGATAGACCATAGAAATGGGTTCAACTATCAAAGGCTCTGTGGGAGCAGCCCGATCTTTCTTGGTCTTCCTCTTCTTCTTGGAGGGGGCAGTAGGAGAGGCTTCAGGATGTTTCCTCTTCCTGGCTTCAGCTTCAGCAGTCCTTGTTTTCTTGAGCTCTGAAGCGGTTGACTGGCTTTTTGGCTTCGAGCCAGTCATTCTTGTTGGGAAGACGATAGGAACTGCTTCCTGCGTTGGTGCGTCGGGTTCAGCCGTAGCAGGCTTCTTCTTCTTCTTTGCGGCCATCCTGGGGTCGATGCCAGGACGCCCAAGGGCCTTGCGCTTCTCAGCCTCATTGTAGGCTTGCGCACATCTGTCAGCCAGAACCTTCATGCGCTCACGCGAACCCTGAGCTTCTGCATGTTTCTTTACAAAGGCTTCCTTGAGCTCGTGCATCATAATCTTGAAGTTCTTCACTTCTTGCATGCTGAGCTTGGCCATATGCTTCTTGAACTGAGCCTTTTCATAGTCAATCTTTTGCTTTAGTTCAAGAATGCGCTGGGCGACAGCTAGCTCTGAAGCAATGGCGCCTTGGAAGGCGACACTGAGGCCAATGGGTAGCTGCAGATCTTCAAAGCTGATGTTTGGCGTGTCAAACCACTCATCAATGAAGTTGTGGATAATTGTCACATCAAAGAGAGGCAGATCATTGAAGATTTCTGCTTCTTCTTTGCTCTTGATGAGTTGCTCAAGAGCGTCATCTGCAAGATCTTCATCACTTGACAGATCAATGGCATCATTGCGCAGAATGGCAGCAGCTGTTAGCTCTTGGCCGGTGTGTGGTAGAGGCATCTTGACCTTCTGGGGCTTGGAGATGCGTGATAAATCTTCGGACTGCACACTGTCTTCAGGAGGTGCAGTTGCCAGTGGCTTCGCCCTTGAGATTTTTGGTGAAGGGGCAGGCTTTGAAGCTTTAGGCTTCTTCATCTTCTTTGGCTTCGGCACTGCAGGCGCTTCATCTGATTCAGCGTCAGCTGCAGGCTCATTCACTGCAGTCCCTTGAACCAAGATATGGGTGATGAGGCCTTCAAGGTTATAGAAGGGACCGATGACATTGGGTTCTGCTTCACGAGTTCCATTGGCACGGGGAGCAGAGGGACCAGGGTTGAAATCTAACCCCAAAGTCTTCTTGTTCTGCTTCGCTGAGTTCTGGGCAAACTGGAAGTTGTGCTTGAACAGACTGTCGTCACGACACCATAGTAGTGACGATGGGTGTGCATCAGCAGGCTGTGGCCCACGGACCATGCATGGATAGAAGCCTTGTTCAATGGCTTCATCTCTAGACCTGGGTAGAAGATTCTTGTATAGGATGTCTCCCCATAGTCTCTTGATGGCGTTTTTCTCAGCATATTCCTGGATTACAAATCGGTATTCGAACCATTGTTCTGCCCAATATCTTCGAATCCATTGGATTCGGGTCTTGCGCTGATTGTAATCCTCTTTAGGATCTGTTTTATACAGTTCTGAGAGGTCATCTGGTAGATCTCTGGATGTTTCTCCATGACGCTTTCTGCCACCCTTCCTTGCTGGTTTCTCTGAACCCATAAACTTTAAACTGAAAGGCTTCAACATGTTCAAAGGCTTCAAAGGTTTTCGCTTGCTGGACAAACAGGAACTGGCTTCGGGAGAATTTATGTGATGCTGTAAGAATTCTGCAAATGAATGCAGACTATGAGAACCAAAGGATTCTCCCACGGACATGTACCTGTGATAGCATTAAGGTGCGAGGGAAGGGGAAGAGGTCATATGCATTCTCAGAAGATTTTGAAGATAAATCAGTTTAGAAGACATTGACCTCATCGTGCGAAGACATTCACTCATAGATAAGGAGTTGGTTCCAGATTTGTACGAATCCACAGATCAGTACAAGTGAGGAATCTAACTACTTTGTGAAGCATAAGTGAATATACTAGGCATGTTATGAGATGCAGTATGAGAGAGATCTAACTTGTGTGAATAGAAACTGCTTGTGGTAGAAAGTGACAAAGCCATAGGATCAACGGAGCTGTAAAAAGGAAGTTTTATTTACCACACTAACAACTGCTAGACAGAGTGGAAGATGAGGCCGAGCAGTTCGATCTTCCGTGCCCTAACTTGGCGACGGAGGACACCTACGGCGACGGCGAAGAGGACGATGTTCGCGGTCGGCGCGAAGACGGTGTCGGAGAGGTTGCGGCAGCGAAGCGCTTCATCGCCGGCGTCATCGAGGGCTAGCGGTGGCGCTAGGGTTCGTGTGAGAGTGGAAGAAGAGATAGTGACCGCTGTGAAGTGTGTATTTATAGGAACAGGGACGGCACTGTGCTATTACACAGGTGCCCCTGGCGGTTCGCATCTGAGGAACACGTGGCCATTATGCGGAATTTTGGGGTTTGTTCCACGTCCCATGCACGCCTGGATTGTCGGGTGGTCGTTCCTACTTCTCCAGGTTTCATGTGGAGGAACGAGCATTGAAAACGGACTTAATGGTTGTCTCCGTATCTTCTGCTGACAAGGACGCAGAGAAGACATTTGACAGTTTCAATAGAATGCATATGATTTGGAGAGATAGAATTTGAGATAGAAAGCATAGAGAGGTTAGGGTCCGATCACATTCACTTAGTTCAAAAGATTCAACAAGAAGACATAGCTATAAGTGAATGCTGTAGAGGACAGAACACTAGTAGATATATATATCTATATAATCAACATAGTGAAGACAATCATGAAGATATGTTGAGATTGAAGCCAAGCTAAATGTGAAGACATAGCAAATGTAACGTCATGAGTGAAACACTTCAAAATAGAACATTTGGTGGTGGCATTACCCACCGTATAGGAAGTATTAGACCCAGACACGGCGCACAATTATCGTGGTGCTCCGAAGTCAAATTCCACATTAATGTATTCACACTTAGAATGTATGTCTTCATAGATTGAAGATATACTTTACTTCATGTGTTGCACATCTAAGTCATCAATATGCATAAGGGTTAGGATGTGTGCCTGATCACAGGACATTTGAGGATTCCAGGATATTTAGCTCACACCGTAACTTGCAAAATCTCTTCTCATCCAAGGGCTTGGTGAAGATATCTGCCAATTGCTCTTCAGTGTTGACGTGTATGATATCAATATCTTCCTTCGCAACATGATCTCTGAGAAAGTGATGACGAATTTCAATGTGCTTTGTCTTCGAGTGCTGAACTGGGTTGTTGGCAATCTTGATGGCGCTTTTGTTGTCGCAGTAAAGTGGCACTTGCTTCAGATGAATGCCATAGTCCTTGAGTGTTTGCTTCATCCACAGAAGCCGAGCGCAGCAAGATCCAGCAGCAATGTATTCAGGTTCAGCAGTGGAGAGAGATACACAGTTCTGCTTCTTTGAAGACCAACATACAAGTGATCGTCCCAGAAAGTGACATGTGCCTGATGTAGACTTGCGATCAACTTTGTCACCAGCATAATCAGCATCCGAGAATCCAACCAGATCAAACTCTGAGCCCTTTGGATACCATAATCCTAGAGTTGGGGTGTGAGCCAAATATCGAAGAATTCGCTTCACATCTAATGATGCGACTCCTTTGGTGCCGCTTGAAATCGAGCACACATGTAAACACTAAGCATAATATCTGGCCTAGATGCACATAGATAAAGTAAAGAACCAATCATGGAGCGGTATACCTTTTGATCAAACTCTTTACCATTGTCGTCGGGACCCAGATGATGTTTGGCTGGCATTGGTGTTGTAAAGCCTTTGCAGTCTTGCATACCAAACTTCTTCAGGCAATCTTTGAGATACTTCTCTTGAGATATGAAGATGTCGTTGCGTTGTTGTCGTATTTGAAGACCGAGGAAGAACTTCAGCTCTCCCATCATGGACATCTGATATTGCTCTTGCATCATATATCCAAACTCTTCACTGTACTTCTGATTGGTGCAGCCGAAGATAATGTCATCCACATATATTTGGCACACAAACAGTTCACCATCATATGTCTTCGTGAAGAGAGTGGGGTCTAGGGAACCAGGTATGAATCCTTTGCTCTTCAGGAAGTATTTGAGTGTGTCATACCAGGCCCGAGGGGCTTGTTTGAGGCCATACAGTGCCTTGTTGAGCTTGTATACCATGTTAGGATGTTTTGGATCTTCAAAGCCAGGCCATTGTGCAACATACACTTTTCTTCAATCTTGCCATTGAGAAAAGCACTCTTCACATCCATTTGATATAGAAGTATGTTATGATGATTTGCATAGGCCAGCAGTATGCGTATGGCTTCAAGTCTAGCCACAGGAGCAAATGTTTCATCGAAGTCAATGCCTTCCACTTGAGTATATCCTTGAGCAACGAGACGAGCTTTGTTTCTGACAACTTGACCATGCTCATCTTGCTTGTTGCGATATATCCATTTGGTGCCTATTATATTGTGCTTCCGTGGATCAGGACGCTTAACCAGTTCCCATACATTATTCAGCTCAAACTGTTGAAGCTCTTCTTGCATAGCTTGAATCCATTCAGGTTCCATGAAGGCTTCTTCAACTTTCTTGGGTTCTGTTATTGAGACAAATGCGAAGTGCCCACAGAAATTTGCTAGCTGAGTTGCCCTTGAATGAGTGAGTGGACCAGGTGCATTGATGCTATCAATTATTCTTTCAATCTGCACTTCATTGGCAACGCGAGGATGTACAGGGCGAAGACTTTGCTCTTGCTGTTCATTGTCGTTGTTAGAAGGAATGTCTTCAGGCTGAGCATTGTATTCATGTTGATCAGTGCTGAGATGATAAGTTCTTCTTTAGGATGAGCTTCAGAAGGTATAATTTCTCCAGTTCCCATTAGCTTGATTGATTCACTGGATGGAACTTCATCTAGCACATTTGGCAGTTGCTCTCTTTGTGAACCGTTGGTCTCATCGAACCGCACATCCACTGTTTCAACCACTTTGTAATGAAAGAGATTGAAGACTCTGTAGGAGTGTGAATCCTTTCCATATCCAAGCATAAAACCCTCATGTGTTTTTGGTGCAAACTTTGAGGTGTGATGTGGGTCCTTGATCCAGCACGTTGCGCCAAATACTCTGAAGTAACTGACATTTGGCTTCTTGCCAGTAAGGAGCTCATAAGATGTCTTGTTCAGAAGCTTGTGAAGATAAACACGATTGATTGTATGGCATGCAGTATCAATGGCTTCAGGCCAGAATTTTCTTGGGGTCTTGTATTCATCTAGCATCGTTCTGGCCATCTCAATTAGTGTTCTGTTCTTGCGTTCGACGACACCATTCTGCTGTGGCGTGTACGGGGCTGAGAATTCATGTGTGATGCCCAAGGTATCAAGATATGTATCAAGGCCAGTGTTCTTGAATTCAGTGCCATTGTCACTTCTGATGTGCTTTATCTTGGCGCCAAAATTGTTCATAGCTCGATTGGCGAAGCGTCTGAAGACATCCTGCACTTCAGTCTTGTAAAGGATTATGTGCACCCAAGTATATCTAGAATAATCATCAACAATGACGAAGCCATAGAGACAAGCAGTAGTAGTAAGAGTTGAGTAATGAGTGGGACCGAAAAGATCCATGTGAAGCAGTTCGAAGGGTCGAGTAGTGGTCATGATTGTCTTCGAGGGATGTTTGGCCCTCGTCATCTTCCCTGCTTCACAGGCACCGCATAAGTGATCTTTCTTGAACTTGACGCCCTTGATGCCTATGACATGCTTCTTCTTTGCCAGGGTGTGGAGGTTCCTCATGCCAGCATGCCCAAGCCTCCGATGCCAGAGCCAGCATTCTGAAGCTTTTGCTAGAAGACATACGGCCAGCTGTGGTCCTACTGAGAAATCTACCACGTACAAATCATCTTTTCGATACCCTTCAAATACTAGAGACTTGTCAGATTCCATTAGTACAAGGCAACGATATTTTCCAAATATTATGATCATGTTCAAATCGCAAAGCATTGAGACAGACATTAAGTTGAAGCCAAGGGATTCAACAAGCATGACTTTATCAATGTGTTGATCCCTTGAGATTGCAACTCTACCTAGACCCAATACCTTACTTTTACCAGTGTCAGCAAATGTGATGTGGCTCTTGTCGGATGGACGTAATGTTGAGTCCATAAGAAGACTTCTTTTGCCAGTCATGTGATTTGTACACCCACTATCAATAATCCATTCGGAAGACGCTGGTGTCGTACCCTACAGTGCAGTTAGGGGGATAGGCTTCACCAAGAGCATTGTGAAGCAAAAACATTTGACGAACCAGTGGGTTATGAAAGCTTAGATCCAGATTAGGACTAATAGGGAGAGTAGCAAGCGATTTGGGAACGAAGTACATAGTAAGACCATTTGGGCATTTGATCTTGCGCCCTACAAGATGTTTAAGGTCCCCAGCAATAGCGTCAGACGATTTTGGTTTTCTGCTGGAGACCTTTCCCTGCAAAAGAGAGTTAAGCTTTCTTAGACACCCACATCTTCAAGGGTGGCTTAGAAGCAATAAGTTTAAGTGCAGCATCTGAGAATTTTGGCTTTGGAGCCCTAGCAAACAGTCTTGCAGGCGGACAATAGTACTCATAAGAATAAGCAGAATAGTTCTTGGTCTTATGAACATGGCGGTTTGATGAACCGCTCTCATATTCATATGCTTGAGTATGGTTTCCCTGCAAAGCATTTGCATTAGTGCGACTCAGGTGAGTCCTCTATCTGTATGAAGCCTTTGGACTATATGAAGCCTTTGGTCTGAGGTTTGTCTTCTTCACGTGAGGTGTCATGATGACATTCACAGGAAGATTCTCCAGACACCTTTTCGGAACCAAGATCTTCTTCATAGGCGGTCCATTCCTGTAGTTAGTACCAATGTACCTGGCAAACACATCACCATTCTGATTCTTAAACAGTATATAGTTTGCATCAAAGGATTCATCAATGATAATGGGGTTAGCACAAGTGAAACCAGATAGATTGGATGGATCTGCTGAAGGTTCCTTTGCAGCAACCCACATGGTTTTGGGGTACTGCTCAGGTTTCCAGTAAGAGCCATCAGCATTCATTTTCCTTACGAACCCAACACCCTCTTTCCTCGGGTTTTGGTTCAGAATCTGCTTTTTGAGGACATCACATAGTGTCTGATGCCCTTTAAGACTTTTGTACATCCTTGTTTCAAGCAATGTCTTCAACCTAGCATTCTCATCAGCAATAGCGGTGGTATCCTCAGCAGAGGAGTTAGTTACCACATCAACAGTTGAAGATATTGCAACAGCAGTAGCAGTAGAACATTCAGCAACAGAAGTAGCATTATCACGCTCAATGCATTTAAGACATGGTGGTTCAAATCCTTCCTGAGTGGGACTGATCTGTTTGGCGCGAAGTGACTCGTTTTCCTTTTGAAGATCTTCATGAACTGCTCTCAATTTCTCAAGATCTTGCTTCCTTTGAAGATAATCATAGGAAAGCTTTTCATGAGTTGTTGAGAGAGTTTCATGACGACTTTCAAGTTCCTGATACTTAACGTGAAGATTTTTTATGTCTTCAATTAAGGATTCAGATCGAGTCATTTCAGCACCTAACAGATCATCGCTTCTGTCTAACAGTTTTTGAATATGTTCCATAGCTTTTTGTTGTTCAGTTGCAATTTTAGCAAGTGTTTTGTAGCTGGGTTTTGAACCACAATCAGAGTCATCGTCACTAGATGTTTGATAGTGAGTAGTGTGTGTGTTTACCTTGGCACCACGTGCCATGAAGCAATAGGTAGAAGCGGAGTAGTCCTTGTCATTTGCATCGGTGTCGGTGATGAGGTCATTGTCTTTAGTGTTGAAGATGGACTCGGCAACGTATGCTGTAGCCAGACTTGCGACGCCTGAATCGAACTCCTCCTCAGACTCCACCTCCGCCTCCTCAGAAGCGGACTCCTCCTCTGAATCCATTTCCTTGCCAACAAATGCACGTGCCTTGCCAGATGAGCTCTTCTTGTGTGATGAAGACTTTGAGGAAGACTTGGAAGAGGACTTTGAGTATTTCTTCTTCTTCTTGTCGTCAGAGTCATATTCCTTGCTCTTCTTCTTCTTGTTGTTCTCATTTTTCCACTGTGGACACTCAGAGATGAAGTGGCCAAGTTTCTTGCACTTGTGACATGTTTTCTTCTTGTAGTCATGAGCAGAAGCTTCATCATTTCTTGAGCTTGATCGGGAAGACTTTCTGAAGCCTTTCTTCTTGGTGAATTTTTGGAACTTCTTGACAAGCATAGCAAGTTCCCTTCCATTGTCTTCAGGATCATCAGAACTGCTGTCAGATTCTTCTTCAGATGAGGAGACAGCTTTTGCCTTCAAGGCACGAGTTCGTCCATAGTTTGGACCGTAGATATCTCTTTTCTCAGAAAGCTGAAACTTATGTGTGTTGAGCCTCTCAAGTATGTCAGACAGATCGAGTGTCTTGAAATCAGGACGTTCTTGAATCATCAGGGCTAGGGTGTCAAACGAACTGTCAAGTGATCTCAGTAGTGTCTTGACGACTTCATGTTTTGTGATCTCAGTAGCGCTGAGGGCTTGAAGCTCATTTGTGATGTCAGTGAGTTGGTCAAATGTGAGCTGGACATTCTCATTGTAATTTCACTTGAAGCGGTTGAAGAGGTTGCGAAGGACACTGATTCTCTGATCTCTCTGGGTTGAGACACCTTCATTGACCTTGGAGAGCCAGTCCCAGACCAGCGTAGATGTTTTCAAAGCACTCACACGGCCATACTGTCCTTTGGTCAGATGACCACAGATGATATTCTTGGCAGTAGAGTCCAGTTGAACAAATTTCTTGACATCAGCAGTAGTGACACCTTCTCCAGCCTTGGGAACGCCGTTCTCGACGACATACCATAGGTCGACGTCAATGGCTTCAAGATGCATGCGCATCTTATTCTTCCAGTAGGGATATTCAGTTCCATTGAAGACGGGGCACGCAGCGGAGACTTTAATTATCCCTGCAGTCGACATAGCTAAAACTCCAGGTGGTTAAACCGAATCACACAGAACAAGGGAGCACCTTGCTCTGATACCAATTGAAAGTGCGTTATATCGACTAGAGGGGGGTGAGTAGGCGATTTTTATGAAAGTCTTCAAAACGTGGAGTTATGAAGACAAACGATAGAAATAAACCTATTACCCTGCATCGGAAGGTAGACTACACTAGGCAAGCCATAGTCAAGTATTCAATAGAGTGAAAGCACAATGACTAATAGCAGCAATGTAGTAAGGATCAGGTAGGAAGATATTGTGAAGCCAGACAGAACACGCAGTCACTCAGTGAAGACAAAAGATAGTGCAAACATACAATGACTTCACAAGGAGTAACAGTAAGTAAAGGGAAGGGAAGATGAAACCAGTGACTCATTGAAGACAATGATTTGTTGGACCAGTTCCAGTTGCTGTGACAACTGTACATTTGGTTGGGGCGGCTAGGTATTTAAACATTAGGACACACGGTCCCGGACACACAGTCCTGAACACGCAGCTTAGGACACCCAGTCCTCACCGTATTCCCCTTGAGCTAAGGTCACACAGACCTCGCCCAATCACTCTGGTAAGTCTTCAAGGTAGACTACCAAACCTTCACAGACTTCGTTCACCGGCAATCCACAATGTCTCTTGGATGCTCAGAACGCGACGCCTAACCAGCTGGAGAATGCACAGTCCTCAAGTGTAATAAGTCTTCAGATCACACAGACAAGAAGACTTAAGTGATGCCTAATTCTCTTTGGCTCTGGGTGGTTAGGGCTTTATCCTCGCAAGGAATTCTCTCTCAAAGGCTTCGAGGTGGGTTGCTCTCAAACGACAAAAGCCGTACTCTCAATCTGATCAGCCAACCGTTTATGGTTGTAGGGGGTGGGCTATTTATAGCCACTTGGCAACCCGGCCTGATTTGTCCGAAATGACCCTGGGTCACTAAGGAACTGACACGTGTTCCAACGGTCAGATTTCAAACTCACACGGCAACTTTACTTGGGCTACAAGCAAAGCTGACTTGTCCGACTCTGGACAAGATTCGCTCTCATAGTCTTCACTCGAAGACATAGGTTTTAGGTTAGGCATCACTTCAGTCATTCTGACTGGTTCTCTTGGACCCCACTTAATAGTACGGTGGTTCCTATGACTCAACACAAAAGAAAAAGAACTACGAAAGATCTAAGTCTTCGAGCTCCATAGGCTTCATGTGGTGTCTTCTCTTGTCATAGTCTTCAATGTGAATATCTTCATATACCACCTTTGACTTCAATGTCTTCATACATTTCTAGGGGTCATCTCTGGTAGGAAAACCGAATCAATGAGGGACTTCTACCTATGTCATCCTGCAATTCTCACAAACACATTAGTCCCTCAACTAGGTTGTCATCAATACTCCAAAACCAACTAGGGGTGCCACTAGATGCACTTACAATTTTCCTCCCGCTAAGATCATCTCTCTTAGAAACGATATTATGAACTTTAAGCAACTTGATCATGAACATGTTGTGCAAGCTTGGGAGAGAATGAAATTAATGATGCGTAATTGCCCTACTCATGGTTTGAATTTGTGGATGGTTATACAAAAAAAATTATGCCGGATTGAATTTTGCTTCTAGAAATCTTTTAGATTCGGCCGCGGGAGGCACTTTTATGGAAATCACTTTAGGAGATGCTACTAAACTCCTAGATAATATTATGGTTAATTTTTCTCAATGGCATACTGAAAGATCTTCTAACAAAAAAGTACATGCGATAGAAGAAATCAATGTTTTGAGTGGAAAGATGGATGAACTTATGAAATTATTTGCTACTAAGAGTGTTTCTTCTGATCCTAATGATATGCCTTTGTCTACTTTGATTGAAAATAACAATGAATCTATGGATGTGAATTTTGTTGGTAGGAATAATTTTGGTAACAACGCTTATAGAGGGAATTTTAATCCTAGGCCATGTCCTAGTAATCCTTCTAATAATTATGGGAATTCCTACAACAACTCTTATGGAAATTATAATAAGATGCCCTCTGAATTTGAGAATAGTGTTAAAGAGTTTATGAATTCACAAAAGAATTTTAATGCTTTGCTTGAAGAGAAATTGCTTAAAGTTGTTGATTTGGCTAGGAACACTGATAGAATTTCTCTTGAGGTTGATTCTTTAAAGCTTAGATCTATTTCTCCTAAGCATGATATCAATGAGTCTCTCAAAGCCATGAGAGTTTCCATTGATGAGTGCAAGGAAAGAACCGCTAGGATGCGTGCTTCCAAAGATGCCTTTATTAAAGCGTGTTCTTCCAATTCCTATGAAAATCAAGATGAAGATCTAAAAGTTATTGATGTGTCCCCTATTAAATCTTTGTTTTGCAATATGAATCTTGATGAAACTGAATATGATCTTCCTTTACCTAGAAGGCGTTCTAAAAATTTGGAGTATTTAGATCTTTATGATGAAATTGATGAAAGTGGGATTGAAAGAAATAAAAATATAGATGTTGCTAAACCCACTATATTGGATTTCAAGGAATTTAATTATGAAAGTTGCTCTTTAATTGATTGTGTTTCCTTGTTGCAATCCGTGCTAAATTCTCCACATGATTATAGTCAAAAGAAAGCCTTCACTGAACATATTGTTGATGCCTTGATGCAATCTTATGAAGAAAACTTGAATTGAAAGTTTCTATCCCTAGAAAACTCTATGATGAGTGGGAACCAACTATTAAAATTAAAATTAAAGATCATGAGTTCTATGCTTTGTGTGATTTGGGTGCTAGTGTCTCTACTATTCCTAAGACTTTGTGTGATTTGCTAGATTTCCGTAATTTTGATGATTGCTCTCTAAACTTGCATCTTGCGTATTCTACGATTAAGAAACATGTGGGAAGGATTAAATATGTTCTTATTGTTGCAAATAGGAATTATGTGCCCGTAGATTTCATTGTTCTTGATATAGATTGCAATCCTTCTTGCCCTATTATTCTTGGTAGACCTTTCCTTAGAACGGTTGGTGCGATTATTGATATGAAGGAAGGGAATATTAGATTTCAATTTCCATTAAAAAGGGGCATGGAACACTTTCCAAGAAAGAAAATAAAATTGCCATATGAAACTATCATGAGAGCCACTTATGGATTGCCTACCAAAGATGGCAATACCTAGATCTATCCTCGCTTTTATGCCTAGCTAGGGGCGTTAAACGATAGCGCTTGTTGGAGGCAACCCAATTTTATTTTTATTCCTTAATTTTTGCTCCTGCTTAGTAATAAATAAATTATTTAGCCTATGTTTTGGTTGTGTTTTTTTTTGTGTTTAATTAGTGTTTGTGCCAAATAGAACCGTTGGGAAGACTTGGGGAAAGTCTTGTTGAACTTGCTGTAAAAAACAGAAACTTTAGCGCTCACGAGAACTGCTGTCATTTTTATTTGAAGAGTGATATTTAGTTAATTCTTTTTGCAGATGATTAATAGATAAATTTCTCACGTCCATCAATTTATTTTAGAATTTTTGGGGTTCCAGATCTTGCGCTAGCTACAGATTACCACAGACTGTTCTGTTTTTGACAGATTCTGTTTTTCGTGTGTTGTTTGCTTATTTTGATGAATCTATGGTTAGTAAAATAGTTTATAATCCATAGATAAGTTGGAATACAGTAGGTTTAACACCAATATAAATAAAGAATGAGTTCATTACAGTACCTTGAAGTGGTATTTTGTTTTCTTTCGCTAACGGAGCTCACGAGTTTTCTACTTTAAGTTTTGTGTTGTGAAGTTTTCAAGTTTTGGGTGAATTATTTTGATGGATTATGGAACAAGGAGTGGCAAGAGCCTAATCTTGGGGATGCCCATGGCACCCCCAAGACAATCCAAGGACACCAAAAAGTCAAAGCTTGGGGATGCCCCGGAAGGCATCCCCTCTTTCGTCCACTTCCATCGGTAATTTACTTGGAGCTATATTTTTATTCACCAACATGATATGTGTTTTGCTTGGAGCGTCTTGTATTATTTGTGTCTTTTTGTATTTTAGTATGCCACAATCATCCTTGCTGTACACACCTTTTGATAGAGCCATACATGAATTGAAATTTGATAGAATACTCTATGTGCTTCACTTATATCTTTTGAGCGTTATAATTTTGCTCTATGTGCTTCACTTATATCTTTTGAGCGTTATAATTTTGCTCTATGTGCTTCACTTAGATATTTTAGAGCACAGTGGTGGATTTGTTTTAAAGAAACTATTGATCTCTCATGCTTCACTTAAATTATTTTGAGATTCTCTTAATAGCATGGTAATTTGCTTAATAATAATATGCTTGGTATTCAAGATTTGTGAAACTTTCTTTTGAGTGTGTTGAATACTAAGAAAATATTGAAGCATGATAATTGTTTTGAGATATGGAGGTGATAATATTAAAGTCATGCTAGTTGAGTAGTTGTGAATTTAAAGAATACTTGTGTTAAAGTTTGTGATTCCCGTAGCATGCACGTATGGTGAACCGTTATGTGATGAAGTCGGAGCATGATTTATTTATTGATTGTCTTCGTTATGAGTGGCGGTCGGGGACGAGCGATGGTCTTTTCCTACCAATCTATCCCCCTAGGAGCATGCGCGTAATACTTTGCTTTGATAACTTCTAGATTTTTGCAATGAGTGTATGAGTTCTTTATGACTAATGTTGAGTCCATGGATTATACGCACTCTCACCCTTCCACCTTTGCTAGCCTCTCTAATATCGCGCACTTTTCGCCGGTATCATACACCTACCATATACCTTCCTCAAAACAGCCACCATACCTACCTATCATGGCATTTCCATAGCCATTCCGAGATATATTGCCATGCAACTTTCCACCGTTCCATTTATCATGACACATTCATCACTGTCATATTGCATATCCCGTTACACCGCCAGAGGCATTCATATAGAGTCATATTTTGTTCTAAGTATCGAGTTGTAATTGTTGAGTTGTAAGAAAAATAAAAGTGTGATGATCATCAATTTTAGAGCATTGTCCCAAGTGAGGAAAGAATGATGGAGACTATGATTCCCCCATAAGTCGGGATGAGACTCTGAACGAAAAATAAATAAAAGAGGCCAAAGAAGACCAAATAAAAAAAGAGAAGAGGCCACAAAAAAAGAGAAAAGGCCCAAATAAATAAAAAAATGAGAGAAAAGGAGAGAAGGGACAATGTTACTATCCTTTTACCACACTTGTGCTTCAAAGTAGCACCATGATCTTCATAGTAGAGAGTCTCTCATGTTATCACTTTCATATACTAGTGAGAATCTTTCATTATAGAACTTGGCTTGTATATTCCAATGATGGGCTTCCTCAAATTGCCCTAGGTCTTCATGAGCAAGCAAGTTGGATGCACACCCACTTAGTTTCTTTTTGAGCTTTCATATACTTATAGCTCTAGTACATCCGTTGCATGGCAATCCCTACTCACTCACATTGATATCTATTGATGGGCATCTCCATAGCCCGTTGATACGCCTAGTTGATGTGAGACTATCTTCTCCTTTTTGTCTTCTCCACAACCACCATTCTATTCCACCTATAGTGCTATATCCATGGCTCACGCTCATGTATTGCATGAAGATTGAAAAAGTTTTGAAAAAGTTAGAGTATGAAACAATTGCTTGGCTTGTCATCGGGGTTGTGAATGATTTATATACTTTGTGTGGTGAAGATAGAGCATAGCCAGACTATATGATTTTGTAGGGATAAGTTTCTTTGGCCATGATATTTTGAGAAGACATAATTGCTTTGTTAGTATGCTTGAAGTATTATTATTTTTTATGTCAATATAAACTTTTGTCTTGAATCTTTCGAATCTGAATATTCATATCACAATTAAGAAGATTTGCATTGAAATTATGCCAAGTAGCACTCCGCATCAAAAATTCTCTTTTTATCATTTACCTACTCGAGGACGAGCAGGAATTAAGCTTGGGGATGCCTGATACGTCTCCAACGTATCTATAAATTTTGATTGCTCCATGCTATATTATCTACTATTTTGGACTATATTGGGTTTTATTTTCCACTTTTATATTATTTTTGGGACTAACCTATTAACCGGAGGTCCAGCCCAGAATTGCTGTTTTTTTTGCCTATTTTAGTGTTTCGAAGAAACGGAATATCAAACGGAGTCCAAACGGAATGAAACCTTCGGAAACGTGATTTTCTCACCGAACGTGATCCAGGAGACTTGGACCCTATGCCAAGGCATCAGAGAGGCGGTCACGAGGGTGGGGGGTGCCCCCCCTAGGGCGCGCCCCCTGCCTCGTGGGCCCCTTGGAGCTCCACCGACGTACTCCTTCCTCCTATATATACCTACGTACCCCCAAACGATCGGAACAGGAGCCAAAACCCTAATTCCACCGCCGCAACTTTCTGTATCCACGAGATCCCATCTTGGGGCCTGTTCCGGAGCTCCGCCGGAAGAGGGCCGTCATCACGGAGGGCTTCTACATCATCCTAGCCCCTCTGATGAAGCGTGAGTAGTTTACCTCAGACCTTCGGGTCCATAGTTAGTAGCTAGATGGCTTCTTCTCTCTCTTTGAATCTCAATACAAAGTTCTCTCCCTCTCTTGTGGAGATCTATTTGATGTAATCTTCTTTTTGTGGTGTGTTTGTTGAGACCGATGAATTGTGGGTTTATGATCAAGTCTATATATGAATAATATTTGAATCTTATCTGAATTCTTTTATGTATGATTGGTTATCTTTGCAAGTCTCTTCGAATTATCCGTTTGGTTTGGCCAACTAGATTGGTAGTTCTTTCCATGGGAGAAGTGCTTAGCTTTAGGTTCGATCTTGCGGTGTCCTTTCCCAGTGACAGAAGGGGCAGCAAGGCACATATTGTATTGTTGCCATCGAGGATAACAAGATGGGGTTTATTTCATATTACATGAATTTATCTCTCTACATCATGTCATCTTGCTTAAGGCGTTACTCTGTTTTTAACTTAATACTCTAGATGCATGCTGGACAGCGGTCGATGAGTGGAGTAATAGTAGTAGATGCAGAATCGTTTCGGTCTACTTGTCACGGACGTGATGCCTATATACATGATCATGCCTAGATATTCTCATAACTATGCTCAATTCTGTCAATTGCTCAATAGTAATTTGTTCACTCACCATAGAATACTTATGCTCTTGAGAGAAGCCACTAGTGAAACCTATGGCCCCCGGGTCTATTCTCATCATATTAATCTCCATCACTTTAATCTTGCTTTGCTTTTTACTTTGCCTTTACTTTTTACTTTGCATCTCTATACCAAAAATATTATATCTATCAGATCTCACTCTCGTAAGTGACCGTGAAGGGATTGACAACCCCTAATCGCGTTGGTTGCGAGTAGCTATCGTTTTGTGCAGGTATGAGGGACTTGACCGTGGCCTCCTACTGGATTGATACCTTGGTTCTCAAAAACTGAGGGAAATACTTACGCTACTCTGCTGCATCATCCCTTCCTCTTCGGGGAAAACCAAGCAAGCTCAAGAGGTAGCAATGTTATCCGGACTGTTATCTTTGACGGAGTCGGGTTGTTCGGTTTGATTCTCCGTGTTGCCGTGGTCGGACGATGGTTCAATGCCGTGTTTGTCGTCCGCTGGCTTGCCTTGCTCTATCGCTGGGTTTATATGATCGCTGCTTCTGCCGAGGCGGGATTTGGAGTGGCGCTTACGCCGCCGCTTTGACTGCTTCTCGAGGGAACAACCCTTCGCTGCGTCCTTCCGTTCTTCATCGTCGTTTTCTTTGGGTGTGTCCACCATGTATACATCATATGATGAACTGGGCGTCCAGTGCCCTGTGGGCAATGGTTCCTGTTCGTCTCCTGCATCGTCGTCCATACCGTCGATGCCTTCGGAGTCAAAGTCGAGCATGTCGGTCAAATCATCGACAGTGGCTACTAAGTGGGTGGTGGGTGGGCGGCAAATTTCTTCGTCATCCGCATCCCAATTCTGCCGGACATGGTTCGTCCAGGGCTCTCCTGATAGAGAGAGAGACCTTAATGAGTTCAGTATGTCGCCGAAGGGTGAGTGCTTAAAGATATCCGCGGAGGTGAACTCCATGATCGGCGCCCAGTTGGATTCTATAGGCACGGGCGCAAGTGGTTCAGAGTCCGTGGCCGGGGAAGAATCCGGCAGTTTGGCGTCACGGCTCTCGTGAAGGGTAAGGTCGGTACTCGGCTCGATCGCCGATGAGAGTGCAGCCTCCGCGGCGGGGTCTATCCACCCGTCACTGGATGGCACAATTGGCTCCGATTTGAGGGTCGGTGCGGTCGCCGGTGCGATCTCCCGAACATTGTCCGATGGTAGAGCTAAGTCGTGCTCATCGTGACTGTGCGGCGCACTCGACAAGGGCTCGAATCCGTCGAAGATCAAGTCTCCTGGACGTCGGCTGTGTAGTTCAAGTTTCCAAATCTGACATGATAGCCAGGGGCGTAGCTCTCAATCTGCTCTAGATGGCCAAGCGAGTCGGCCCGTAGTGCGGAGCCGCCGAAAACAAAGATCTGTTTGGGGAGAAAAGTCTCACCCTGGACTGCATCGTTATCGATGATCGAAGGAGCCATCAAGCCTAATGATGATGACACAGAGGAACTCTCAATGAAAGCACCAATGTCGGTGTCAAAACCGGTGGATCTCGGGTAGGGGGTCCCGAACTATGCGTCTAAGGCGGATGCTAATAGGAGGCAGGGGACACGATGTTTTACCCAGGTTCAGGCCCTCTTGATGGAGGTAAAACCCTATGTCCTGCTTGATTATTCTTGATAATATGAGTAGTACAAGAGTAGATCTACCACGAGATCAGAGAGGCTAAACCCTAGAAGCTAGCCTATGGTATGATTGTATGTTGTCCTACGGACTAAAACCCTCCAGTTTATATAGACACCGGAGGAGGCTAGGGTTACACAAGGTCGGTTACAAAGGAGGAGATATGCATATCTGTATTGCCTAGCTTGCCTTCCACGCCAAGTAGAGTCCCATCCGGACACGGGACGAAGTCTTCAATATCGTATCTTCATAGTCCAACAGTCTGGCCAAAGGATATAGTCCGGTTGTCCGGAGACCCCCTAATCCAGGATTCCCTCATTATCCCACCGCAAAAGGAGGCCGAATGGCGCGACGTCGCTTCCCCGCCGTTCTCCATGGTTCCCTTGACGCTCACCTCGTTTCAACGGCGGCGGTAGGATTGAAGGTAAGCTTCACACTAACCTAATCTTCCACCTGCTCATGCTTACATCAGTGTGACAGCTAATGAAAATCATGCTTACAATCAGTCTCCGAGTACTATGCCAATCACCCTTAAATAGCTCTGGACCTTTGGGTCAAAGTTGTGACACTGTGTACAAATAAAGAAAAATAGATTGGTGCTTCTTTCAGAAAAGAGTACTCCCTAGAAAACTGCCAATATAAGCTACTAGTATTTGGTTAGAGGATTTGCTGCCGAGAAGGATCCGTCTACAGAGAGCGCCACACATCCCACTGGTGCTGGTGGATGCCAATGCGTGCATGGCGCATGGTTGGTGTCGGTAATTTTTACTTGGCACACCTCGCACTCTGCATATATGCCGGTTCCATCCGTACATTTGAGCAGTTCCACCAAAATGCAGCTGAATAACCCTGTTTGCACAGATAATGAAAAATCGTGATTACATTATAGTGGCACTAGTTGATGAAACACGCAAAATAAATAGAAGAAAATATTGCGATAGTATCATAGTATGCCATGCTGCGAGGGCAAGATGGGCCCTGCGACACCTCATACTGGAAATCGTCCCAAGTCTCCCCGATACACCTTCTGCCAGTGATTAACATCAGTGTACAGCGGTAGTACAAGCAGGGGCCTTGAGACATTCAAATCTCTATTTTTGTGCAAATCAACTAAAATTAAGCACCCCAGTTTGCAGAAACGCTTAAACATTAACAATGGGACTAGTTGATGAAACATACATTAACAAAGAGAAGCACTTTCTTTATCTACATTGGAAATGAAATGATAGAGAGGACACTCGCTCTATTTTAACTGTATTATTACTTCATTTTATCAGTGACACTAGGGTCGAGCAGGTGGCAAACGAGGTGTACCGTGCGTCGCAAGGATGAAGGATGAGGTGCTTAGACTGGGATGCTGAAGCTGGCTCTTTCAGTCCCTATCTTCCCCCTGATGTTTCTGTGGTAGCATTTGGGTTGTAATCCAAACTTGGTCGAGCTAGTGCCGCGTCCCCCTACTTGCCTAGCTTATGTGGCGAACTTGTCTCCTGCTAGTACTCAGTCCGTTCTAGTAGTAGTTGCATAACTGCCCGTTTACACTGAGATGTTGTCGAATAATGGTTCTCTATGGTTGGGTTTCTTTAATGAAATCGGAGGGAACCCCCTCTTTTGATATATAAAAAACAGTGGCACTAGCGGTGCCAAAACATTGCCTCAAATTAATAGTGCCACTAGATTAAGGTGCAAAATAATAACATTACTGCTTTATCATGCCAGTGCCAAAACAGTAGCACAAGAGCAGGATCAACATGCAGGATCTTTGGCAAACGGTCAGACCAAAAGGAACATACCTCGTCATGGGAACCATATCCGCAGTCAACGCCATCGTAGAAGGGATGACACCAGTCACCAACATGGATGATTCAATTCATGGGACCTTTTGGTGCAGTTCACCTAAAATGAAGCAATGTCCCATGAGCTAGCAGCTTCTTTTTTTTAAGAAAAGGGCTCCAGTCCCGGTTCCATTTCCATCAGAAAACGAAACCCACAGAGCTTCTTCTTCATTAGTTGCAATTAAATTGGGCAACATCAAGGTTGGTCGTGAAGCTCCTAGAATGTTCAACTATAATTTGGATATCATTTGTGCAATTCAACTAAGATCAAGCGTGAAATGTATATCTCTGTTTGCACAAAAAGGTGGAAAAGAGGGTGACCAACAAGTGATGAAACATGCATCAAATGAAAAAAAGCATGTTCCTTATCTGAATGGAAATCGTACAAGGACAGTAGCAATTTCTAGCAGCATTGCTAGATATTAGTGTGGGCATTAGGATTAACTATGACAACCGTTAAATATGACATTACTTCAATGGTGTCATTGCTTCATTTTACCAGCAACATTGCATTAACAACTGCTACAGAGTCGGTATTTGGGCACGGGAGAGTAGGCGGACCAGGACAGTTGCATCTCTAACAAAAAGAAGCAACTTATCTTAATGGGAAATTTAGCAGGACATGAAAAAGGTGCCATTGATTCATATTACCGGAGGCATTACATTGAAAACAACATTGGTTTAACGTGTCCTTACTTTTAACAGTGCGACTACTACATTTTACAAGTGGCATTACATAAGAGCGGCTCGGGGCAACAAACATCAGAAGAGGATATCTAGGTTGGTCCCATTTTTGTTCGGTATATAGCCACCTTATACTGTGTGAGGCTAGCAAATCTAGTGCTCGACTTACTCTGTTGACTTGTCCCCCAGTCCCCACTTTCTTTCCTTTTTCAACCAATAGATTGGGTTTATATTGAGTTTGTACTGCGTTCCCTTTATTTCCCTATTAGACCTAGAGATCAGTTGGATAGCCAGTCTCTGCTACTTTTCGCCCCCATTATTTCCTCTTTCGACCAAGTCCTAGATTTAGGTAACAAATCTTCCCCCACCCCCACCCCCTTTCTTCCTTGTTTGAACCAAGTAGTACTAGATTCGAGTGCATGAACTAGTTTTACCTCTTAATAGTAAAAAATTAGGTAGTTTTCAAACAGCCGATCGATCCTATCTACAAGGGGGCCTGAGAAATAGTAAAAGATACAAATGCAGTGACGTCAGGAGCTCGGGAAGTAGAGCAAGGCCGGTTTTGAAGGAAGTTATACCTGAGGGTCGCCGGGATGTCGCTAGGTGGGCAGTGGAGGCCGGATCTGTCCACACTATGGCAGCGAGGAAGAAGGGGTGGGAGGCCCTCCCTCGCCAGCAATGCTTGGGAGAGAACAGCAAGGCACGCTGATCGGGACGCGCCGGCAGTGGGTAAGAGCCGTCGCCGAGGACGACCGCGTGAACGTTGCACCTTCTCACCTTCCCCGACGGATAGGATCCGGCTGGATCTGTGACCAGCGGTGAGTAGAGAGAGAGTGTGTGTGTGGCCACCACTGTCATGTTTAGATCTGGAGAGGACGAGATAGTGTGAAGAGAGCAACACTAGAAAGCAAGACTGGAGGCTCCTGCCTATATACTGGAGTACTAGTTTTCTTTTGTCTACCGGCCGGAGCCGGCTTGACCTCGGCAATGACTGTCGAGAAGTCTTCATGCACGTGCCCCGGAGGCGCAGTTGTCGTCATTTTGATCTGAAGCACAGGATTATAACATATAACACAAAAAGTGCCACATGACAAGAAATCATAACTTCACTGCCCAAAGGAGACAAGATGAATCCCGACAGATAAACTAGACAAGGATTGTTGGGGACATTACTACCAGTATGACCCGCCCAGGAGGGGCCGGGTCAGCCCTAATGGCGGGTTACATAAGAAGCTCAGTATACAGTCAAGATGATAGTTTATTAAACATATAGAAAGCCAAAGGGCCTCGGGCCGGCTTAAGGCCCGTTATTGTAAACCACCATATGGACGGCAAATACTTGTACAAAAAGGCATGTAAATAAAGTCACCGAGCCGGACACGATTATGAGCCGGCCGGGACTCCGTAGGCCACCTGGCGTCAACCCGTGTATATAAGGGGACGACCCGGTGGCGATTTAGGGCAAAATAACAAAGTCGAGAACCAAGCCGGGGAGTTGAGCCTCTTGGAGATCGAAACCTCAGCAATACCAATCACAACGAGACGTAGGCTTTTACCTTCATCGTAAGGGGCCGAACTAGTATAAAACTCTCTCGTGTCCTTTGTCCCGATTAACCCCTTTAAGCTTTCTAGTGCGATGGCCCTGTGACTAAGTCATTGCTCTAGGACATCTGCCGTGTCAACTCCACGACAGTTGGCGCCCACCGTGGGGCCAGCGCACGGTGGATTTGAGTTCTTGAAGGGCAACTTCGAAGGGCTCAAGGGATACGTTGTGGGCCGGATGACCAAGAGTCGTCGCGACAAACTCTACATCGACGACGAAGGTTGGGGCCCCGAGGCCGGCTCGATCGAGTATGGATACCGGGTCCCCTTCGGCGGAATTCACGTCTTCATCGGCCGGATCGGCGAGTTAGGCCCTGAGCCGGACGTCCACACCAACCTCATCGAAATGGCTCAGCACGTCGGGTCAGCCCGTGTTCAATGTGTTGTGAAGCATGCTTTTGTAGGCTGCGTCCATGGCGGTGAATACTCCAAAGGATCGATGGAAGGCAGGGAGACGGCTATCTGCTTTGATACGGCATCATCAACAGGTGAGATGGACTCATTGTACCAACTTCAAGATGGCATGCTCGGGGGCTGTTCCAATGGCAGCAGTATTCTGGACCCCCTTGAGCCGCCGAATTGGGCCGGAGTCTTTATGGCAGGGACACAGCCCGGACAGAACTCCACCGCAGCGACCGCGGCGGCCACCGGGTCAGCAGCTGCCGGGTCAGGAGACCCGCGCGCCCCCCGGCTCAGGTTCTCATGGACCTCATGGATAAGCTGACGACTCTGCTAACCGCTGCGGTAGAGCCGGCGGATAAAGCCCAGCATGACGCAGAAGTGGCACGCGTGCGGGAGGAGATGGTACAAGCTAAGGAAAATCTGGCTGCGGAGGAAACCCGGATGGCAGCAAAACGAGCAGCTTTGGATGCTTGTGCTCAGCAGCTTCAAGCAGAAACCTTCCGGCTCTCGGTGGATCTTAATGCATCAAACGAAGTCATGAGGAGGAGGCGTCAGAAAGCTCAGTCACGTCTGCCTCTAACACTGGATCCGAGGACTCTGTTCCATACACCCGGAGCTGGAGGGAGCAACCCGCCAGAGGCAAACCGGGTCACGACGCCCGGTGCACCAGTTCAGCCACGCACCATGGAGCCGCCGCGCATGAATACAGCTCCTCCTCATTATATATCAACACCCCCGAGTCACTTCTCCAACCCCATGGAGAATCTCATTGCGGCGTCGGCTCGTTTGGCAGCTCTCCCAATGGAAGGCGACTCGCCAGCAGCGATTGAAACCCGAAGGGTAAGAGAACTACTTCAAACAGCTTTGGCCCAGCAGGATGCATACTCCTACAGTCGAGACAGAATTCATTCAACTCCTCGCCCAAGCGGGAGCCCGAGTTACAGTAGGCACATGGAATCTGCAGAGATGTCAAGTAATGCTCAACGCCATAACCGGCCATATCGGCATGAGCCGGTGCGGGCTGGAGCCCTTAACTTGGTGGATCAGGAGAGGATTCGTCAAGAGGCGGAATAGGCGGCTCAGATAGTAGCAGAGCAGGCGGCTCACCAAACCTTTCCGGCTTATCCAGCAACCTCGGTTGAGGCAGGAGTGGCTACAAGAACCGGAGGCATACCTTGCCTAGTCCCAGCCATACGCAATGAGCGGTTGCCCAAGGATTTCAAGGGACCTCGTAAGGTACCTAACTACACGGCTGACCTACAGCCGGGGCTTGGATTGAGAGTTATGATATGGCTATGGAGTTGTTGGAGGTTAGCGATGCAGCAATGGCCAAGTACTTTACCATGATGTTGGATGGAACGGCTCGGACATGGTTGAAAAGATTACCACCTAATTCCATCGGCTCATGGGCAGAGTTGAAGGCACGGTTCATCCAGAACTTTAAAGACACGTGTAAGCAGCCAATGTCGATTGTGGACCTGACCAATTGCAAACAAGAGGATGGAGAATCTACAACCCATTGGGTGCGCCGGGTCAAGGAGATAATACATTCGTCTGATAAAATGGATGCCAACTCAGCAGTTTTGATGTTGGAGAAAAATTGTCATTTTGAGCCTCTGAAGCAGAAGTTGGGGCGGCTTAAACGTGACTGTAATGACATGGGAACGTTGATGGCGGCTCTTGTCAAATATGCCGATTATGATACCACCAAAGACCCGGCGTCTGATGAAGAAAAGGCAACAAAGGGAAAGAAGAACGGCAACGGCAAGGGTCACCAGCATAACCCGGCAAATCAAGGAGGTAATAAGCGTAAGGCTAATGAGTTTGTTGCTAATACTAATGCGCAGGGTGGTAATCAGCGGCGCAAGGGCAGACAACCCCCTCGATCGGGCGGGTCAGGCCCCACCCTTGAGCAGTTGTTGAATGAACCTTGTCCAAGACACGGCACCGGGAGAAGCCAGCCACCCACTTGTGGAAGGATTGCATGATCATGAAGGCGTTTAAAAATTCAAACGCATTTGATGGGGGTCACAGCCCAGGTGGCGGCTCAGGCGGAGGCGGCTTTCAGGGCCCGGGCGCCGGTTCAAGCGGAGGAGGTTTTCATGGTCAGGGTCATCCTGGTCACTAGGGAGGATATAATCAGCAACACGGCCAAGGGAATCAATAGCAGCAACAATCCGGCTATCAGAGCAACCCGAAGCAGTTGAGTGGTGGACAATATCATGTCTTTACTACCAGTTTATGTAAGAGAGACCAGAAACTCCACAAGAGGGTTGTCAATGCCGTTGAACTGACAATTCCACGTTATCTACGTTGGTCAGAGCAGCCTATTGTGTGGAGCAGAGAGGATCACCCGCCCCGGGTTGACAATCCGGGTCACTTGGCTTTGTTGTGGCACCTCAGGTTGGTGGGTACAAGTTTACTAAGGTACTCATGGATGGAGGCAGCAGCATCAACATCCTTTACTATGAGACGTTCCGCCGGATGGGATTGACGGATAAAAATCTTAAACAATCCAACACTATTTTTCATGGTGTGGTACCCAGTAAGTCGGCATACCCAGTTGGTAAGATCGAGCTGGAGGTAGCCTTTGGGGATGAGTATGACTCCAGGGCAGAAAAATTAACCTTTGAAGTGGTTAAGATCAAAAGCCCATATCATGCTCTGTTTGGCGGCCGGCTTATGCCAAGTTCATGGCTCGGCCGTGTTACGTGTATTTGCAGCTCAAGATGCCGGGTCACAAGGGCACCATTATAGTCCATGGGAGCCGGAAGATAGCCTTGGAATGTGAAGAGGGGGATGCTGCCTATGCTGAATCTGTTTGTGCAATAGAGGAGTTGAAATTCTACAAGGATCATGTTGACCCGACGGACATGACATCATTAAAGAAACCAACAACAGAGCATGAGCCGAAGTTAAAGTTCAAATCAACTGATGACACTAAGATGGTTGACTTTGTGCCTGGCGATTCATCCAAACAGTTCATCATCAGTGCAAACTTGGATCCAAAATAGGAAAGCGCGCTCATCGAGTTCATCCGTGAGAACCGGGACATCTTTGCATGGAAACCTTCAGACATGCCGGGTGTCTCGAGGGAACTCGTTGAGCACACTCTTAATATCGATCCAAAGTTCAAACCTGTCAGATAGTTTCTTCGACGGTTCAATGAAGAAAGGCGCAAGGCCATCGGAGAAGAGGTGTCCCGGCTCTTGGCGGCGGGGTTCATTGTGGAGGTCTTTCACCCAGAATGGTTAGCTAACCCGGTGCTTGTACTCAAAAAGAATGGCACCTGGCGCATGTGTGTGGATTACACGGATTTGAATAAGGCTTGCCCGGCTGATCCTTTTGCTCTTCCCCGTATTGATCAGATCATTGATGCTACGGCGGGTTGCGCACGATTGAGTTTCTTAGATGCTTACTCCGGTTATCATCAGATTAAGATGGCAGTCAAGGATCAAGAGAAGACAATGTTTATAACTCCTTTTGGGGCTTCCTGCTATGTGTCTATGCCTTTTGGGCTTAAGAGTGCCCAGGCGACTTACCAGCGGTGTGTGCGGAATTGTCTTCACAATCAAATTGGGTGCAATGTTCATGCCTATGTGGATGATATAGTGGTGAAATCCAGGGAAGAGGAAACCTTGGTCACAGGCCTGAAAGAGACTTTTGATAATCTTCGGGTTTACAAGATGATGCTTAACCCGGCGAAGTGTGTTTTTGGAGTACCAACCGGCAAGCTCTTGGGTTTTCTGGTGTCTAACCGAGGTATTGAAGCTAACCCGGAGAAAATCAAGGCAATCACATCTCTAGTCCAAACCAACCCGCGTCAATGATGTTCAATGACTGGAGGGTCGTGTGGCTGCTTTGAGCCGGTTCATAAGCCGGTTAGGGGAAAAGGCTATGCCTCTGTATCAATTGATGAAGAAAACGGATGTTTTTGTTTGGAGTGATGCTGCGAATGCTGCTTTTGAGGATCTGAAGGCACAACTGGCTGAGCCGCCAGTCCTAGCTGCTCCAATTGAGAAAGAGCCGCTATTGTTATATGTGGCTGCCAACTCACGGGTGTTAGTGTGGCTATGGTGGTAGAACGCAAGGAGGCTGGCAGAGAGCATCTGGTTCAACGACCGGTTTATTATGTCAGTGAAGTGCTAATTGAGTCTAAGCAACGATATCCACATTGGAGAAGCTTGTTTATGGGGTGTTCATGGCAAGCCGGAAGCTTAAGCATTACTTTCAGGGACATCCAATCACTGTGGCTAGCTCTGCTCCTTTGGGATACATTATTCAAAACAAAGAAGCTACAGGGCGAGTTGCCAAGTGGGCAATTGAGCTTGGGTCTCATGGGCTGAAATATGTTCCACGCACTGCGATTAAGTCTCAAGCCCTGGTTGAATTCATCAATGACTGGACAGAGATGCAGACGTCAGAAGAAAAGCCGGACAACACATATTGGACTATTCATTTTGATGGGTCCAGGCAATTAGAAGGCTCGGGGCTGGAGTTGTATTAACTTCCCCACGAGGTGATAAATTTTGTTATGTGTTACGATTGATGTTTCCATGCACTAACAACGCAGCAGAGTATGAAGCATTGCTCCATGGTCTTCGAGTGGCAAAGGAGATGAGCTTGAGCCGGGTCAGATGTCTTGGTGATTCAGATCTAGTGGCTCAGCAGGTGTCTGGCAAGTGGGATTCCAAAGACCCTCTCATGGCGGCTTATCGCCGAGAGGTCGATGCTGTTGCAGGATACTTTAAAGCTTATCAGGTGGAACACATTGACCGTCGAAAAAACGAAGTAGCTGATGCTTTGAGCCGGCTGGGGTCTCAACGTAAGCCGGTACCACCCAACACCTTTTTAGATGTTTTGCATAACCCATCTGTCAAGTTGCCCACAAAAGAAGATTTAGCTGTTCCTGACCCGGAGGCCCAGTTGGTGGCAGCTCTTCACGTCATCCCAGATTGGACGGTGCCGTTCTTGGCTTACATGACCCGGGGAGAATTGCCAGCGGATGAGACCCTGGCTCAACAGATAACCCGGCGGTCTAAGTCCATGACGATTTCGGATGGAGAGTTATTTCATCGCAGTGTTTCCGGAGCGTTTCAGTGGTGTGTTTCCCCCGAAGAAGGTCAAGAAATCCTTCGTGAAATCCATGAAGGAAATTGTGGTCATCACGCCGGGTCAAAATCTTTAGTGGCCAAGGCGTTTCGTCATGGTTTTTACTGGTTGACGGCTCACGCTGATGCAGAAGATCTGGTCAGTAGATGTGATGGATGTCAGAAATTTGCACGACGAGCACATGTGCCGGCTCAAGAGCTCCGGATGATTCCAATCACTTGGCCATTTGCAGTCTGGGGGCTCGACATGGTGGGACCTTTCAAAAGGTCTAAGGATAAAAAGACGCATCTCTTGGTGGCTGTTGATAAGATCACCAAATGGGTTGAGGCGGAGCCTATGAGTAAGTGTGATGCAGCCATGGCGGTTCAGTTCATGAAAAAAGTAATCTTCCGTTTCAGTTTTCCACACAATATTATCACAGACAATGGAACAAATCTATCCCAAGGGACTATGGAAGAATTTTGTCAGCGAGAGCACGTCCGGCTTGATGTTTCTTCCGTAGCTCATCCTCAATCCAATGGTCAAGCGGAGAGAGACAATCAGGAAATTATGAAAGGGCTAAAACCCCGGCTTATGGTTCCTTTATAGTGAACGCCGGGTTGTTGGGTAGAGGAATTACCTTCAGTGTTATGGAGTGTCAATACTACACCCAACAGGTCTACGGGCTACACACCCTTCTTCATGGTTTACGGAGCAGAAGCAGTATTACCCAGTGACATCCGTCATGATTCGCCCCGTGTGGTGGCTTATGTTGAGGATAACAATGAAAAAGCCAGACAGGATGCGCTTGACTTGTTGGATGAAGAAAGAGACTTAGCAGCAGCGCGGTCAGCAATTTATCAACAGGACCTGCGTCGTTATCACAGCCGCCGGGTTAAGTCCAGGACTTTTCAGGAAGGCGACTTGGTGCTCCGCTCGTCCAAGATATTTCAAATGCACACAAGTTATCCCCACCTTGGGAAGGACCCTTTGTGGTCAGTAAAAATTTAAGCAATGGGTCCTACTACCTCATTGACATTCGAGAGCATGCAGATTCATGTAACTCGGAAGAGGAGACCCGCCGGCCATGGAACATCACTCAACTTCGGCCATATTACACCTGAGCCACCGGCTCTCAACATGTACATACGTTCACATTGTATATACGATGATAAGCAATAAAGTAAGACCATCGGTCTCTTTTCTTTTCAAAGACTATGCATCTTTGTTCTTTTTTTATTCATAAATGACTATTAAGGAGCTGATCATATTTGAATCAAGTTTAACCTTTTTAGTCCAGCTCATGATCGTATCCGAATCTAGCTGTAAACCTTATGGTCACTTGGGGGCTTCCTGTTCAAACATAGGTCGTATTCGAACCAAAGAGAACATAGTTGTCATAACCCTCTTGATCGGCTCAAGGCCAAACTCACTTGGGGGCTTCTTGATCGTATCCGAATCATAGCTTAACCCCTTTTGAGTCCGACTTGGATCGTATTCGAATCAGGTCGTTAAAAACCGCTCAAGGTCATTTGGGGGCTTCCTGTCAAACATAGGTCGTATTCAAACCAAAGAGAACATAGATGTCGATACCCTCTTGATCGGCGCAACGCCAAAGCCACTCGGGGCTATATGGTCGTATTCGAACCTTAGCTTAACCCCTTTGGTCCGGTTTACTGATCGTATTCGAATCAGGAACCCACAACCTTTTAAATACAGAGTTCAAATTATGTTTATTATCTATTGCTTGCCTTTGAGTTTTTGTTGTCTTCAATATTACAAATGAGATAGTCTGGTTTTCTTCGCCGGCTAAATTATTGGACAACACAGCTGCCCGGGTTATTCAAGCCGGTGGTGCAAGGATCCAAAGGTACAAGCTACTAAGGTATGATGATCATTGAGTATTCAAGGAATAGTAACTTTTCATACACATTGAATTATCAATTGATCACTCGGGTTATTTAAATCGGCGATCTAAAGATCAACAAGGATAAGGTATGGTTTTTACTTACACGCGCTTACCTTCTGCGTCAACTCAAGAGTTAGTATTAAACCTTACCCTTTGTTTACATTTGTCTCTGTTTTTCTTATTGAAGTAAATTTATGGGTTGTACGTTAGGTGTTTAAGCCTAGTTGGTTCTAAACCGCCTAGCCAGTCTTTTCCTTATATTCACAGGGACGGAGTTCAACCATTGCAGAGACAAACACTAAATAATGCATACATTGACATCTGAAACACAGATTCACAAAGGAAGTATTTTATGCATGACGGCATAAGCAAACATGCAGTGTTTTAACTAAAGTTATTACAAGGCTTTATAAGCCTAGGAAGATGATCACTATCCCTCCCTCGCCAGTTCACCACCTTCTGTTTGCTGGAAATTGGATTTTGACCAATCAAAGCCGTTCATGGCGACAAATTCGGCTTCGTCGTCAATCAGGCCGACCGGGTCAATTTCCGGAGCAAAGGTATCTTCTCTCACAGGTGGGATCAGGTCTGCTACTTTGTATGAAGGAGTGGCCATCTTCTTATTTTCATTGTCAAAACCCGGCTGGTACTTGTCAACATTGGTGTCTTCTCCAAGGCTAGTCGCCTGAGGGCAGACTTCGCGTACACACGCTACGAAATCATCCTGATCAAATGGAGACACGTCCTCCTTCACAGTAGGATAACCTCTTGCCATGTCCGCCGGGTCTAGGTCTGGCACCCAAGCCTTGGAGCGGCTTAGGGCAGTCAAAGCTCCGGCTCGCGCGCAGGAGCGTTTTACTTCTTGGAATCTCACTGGAAGGATGGACAGCTTCTTCAGGATCAAAGCTCAAATTAAAGATAAACTCGTAGAAAAGGGGTCCATCGATAGATGTCCTAATTAACATAGCCGGCTTGACCTAGATGGCAGCCGAGTGGTCTTCGTGCATGTGCCCCCAATGACTAGCCCAACTTAGTTGTCACTGTTTAACCCTCGCAGTGATCCGAAGCACATGACACCTAATTTTGCGAGATGACAAGAAACCTTTTTTTAGATTTCTCACGAGAACTACAGCCCTGTACAACACAGCCTGCACGATATGTAGACGATAGCCAATCCAGGCGTGTCTGTTGGAGTCTGGTCACATGCATGGATGAACTGATCTTCTGTGTCTTGCAGGGATCGTCCAGGTACCAATGTATGTACTCCTACAACACTTCTCTAGTAGTACTATCGCTCGTCTCTCTCTTTTATTAACTCACCTGACTTGCGGGGCTGGGGAGTGTGCCTATGGTCGGTTCTCAATTGCGGTCCCACATGTGTGTGCAAACGCAATATGACGCGCGTTCCATTCGGAGAGCGGCATGCCAGACCGACTGTCCGACCATCTGGGGTGCAACGCGAATGCGACGGGCGTGATGTATACTCCGTACATGTGTACTGCCGTTTTCTTGAGGCTTTGCTCCATGGCGCAATCCATGGATACAAAATTAGTATGTTGTACTATTTAAAAGTCGAGGGTGGGGCTTTTCCCGCGCGGTAGGCGGGGTAGTTCCGCCACGGTTCGACAGAGATGCGAGAAGATGAGGGAGTAGGCTGCTGCAAAAGTAGGGCTATGTGATTTGACAGTGAGTTACTACTGGACAGGTGGGGCCTGATGATTTGACTTGCCATTATCATTTTAACTGTGGCGCTACGACCAGCGTGAGTCTCCCGATTCCTAGCCACCTCCATACAGGTGCCTCTCCTAATGCTCCACCATGTAGAGGTTGGCTCTTGCTTGAGAGCCCACTCCTCCACTTTTTCCTTGCCTCTTTCCCCCACATATGCAAAAATGCCATGTAAAGCGGGCTTATAGCCCGCTATTGTCCTTGATCCTACTGGTGCCAAGCCTGCCACATAGGCATAAAGTCTGATGTGGCAAGTTAATTAAGAAGAGAGAGACTAGTTTAGTGACCCCAGGAAGAAACGGTGATAAGCGCATGTACCTAGATGAAGCAAACTTAGCAACAAAAAACTAAGCACCTATGCATTGGGGACTTGAGTTGCTAAGCCATTTAATGCCCATAGCACCTCATCTAAGCACCATTTCATTGGAAGAGGTCACTCCTTGGCAAATGCAATAAATACTACGAAGAAAGAGATAGAGAGAAGTAAACAAAAAATACTCTTATAGCCAACCTTATAGCTAACCTTGTTGTATGAGTGACTAAGTGATGACTATGTATGACATGCCAACATTAGATAGCCTAACGCACCGTGTTAAATCTCCAAGGGCCCGACCGCGCGAGCGAGGCGACGGTCGTGGTAGGCGCGACCATGATACGGGCTGCTGGCAGCCCTTGTATCTGAGATCGAACGGTCGCATGCTAAGTTGCTGAAAATTTGCAGAATAACCCTCCAGGATAGGATATTCACCCATAGGTCTAGAATCACGTCATGCAACCGTTCGATCTCAGATCCAAGGGCTCTCGGAAGCCCGTATCATGGGAGAATGGAAAGCTTTGTATCACATGTAATTTTCCCGACGCTTGACATGACATCGAAAGCCATTTAATTGGGCGTCGAGTAGACATGACATCTAATTGGGCCCCATAGTACTGTGCATGAATCCATTTATCCACCAGGCAAGCCACTACCCTGCCATTCGCTCGCGCCCCCCACTCGACATTTTTACAATCGATAAACCGCTCCTAGTCGTCCCGTCCTTTCACATTACGGCAGTTCCACTAATCCTAACCCTCCTCCCAAATCCATGGCGTCCCAAATCTCCATGATCAGCGGCGAGTACAAGGTTAGAACCATCACCGGCGATGAGTTCGACATCATCTACACTCGTTCTTCCGCAACGGTGAAAGAATGCCTTGCTCGCTTCAAACGCATGTTCGAAAACTTAAATGATGAGTGAGTCGCTGGGCTAGATGTTGAGTACACCATAGTCCTGGGAAGAGAGAAGAATCTAAAGGAGGTAGAGAAGAAGAATCCCGCCATGATCCAGGTTTGCGTGCATGACTTATGCTTGGTCTACCACATATGCCATGCCGATGTTGAGTGCAAGGAATTTAAGAAGTTCCTCAAGGGCGGCCGAGTCAAATTCGTTACTGTAGACTTTAGGAACGACAAGGAAATCCTGGGTCAGATAGGCCTCGTTGTAGGCGACCCCTTCGACCTCCAGAAGGAAGGGCTGGTGCCCTCCCTTGATCAGCCTTCAATGATGACCCTGGCAGGAGCCATGGTTCATCCTTCGTACAGTGAACTAAAGAAACCTCCGCCCATGTCTCATCATGCATGGCAGTGGACTGTACTAGATATAGACCACATCCACTACGCTGCAATGGATGGCTACCTTTGTTTCAATATCTACATGGGTTGGATGAAGAGCAAGAACCAAGTGTGCGGTTCAAGCAAAGAAGTATCACCCAAGAGGAAGAGGGACAAGGACGAAGTCGAGGACATGGACGAGGACTCCGAGTAAGGTGGCAGTGTTGTTGCTCATGGTGGTTCTAATGCAATGTCTACCGGATTAGTTGCTTAGTTTAATTTCTAGTGTGCTTAGTTTTATTTGAGGGGTGTGTTGTGCTGAGCCCCCAGCAGAACTATGTTATGTTTCTTCTTGTTATATTTCGTACATTTCATCTTTTAGTTGGTATAGTACTAGCACTCGTTTCTTCACATTATATACATACAATATATATGGCCAATATCATATACCCAGCAGTTTAGTTGTCAAAGAATTTCAGGGTGCTTAGTTTTGTCAAAGAATTCCAGGGTGCTTGGTTTTATTTGAGGGGTGTGTTGTGCTGGACACCATTAACTTATCATTGTGAGAATCGGCTTATTTTTGTCATGTAATATGGTCAATGGGTTTGACGTGAAAATAACAATGTCTAATGGCATTTCTGAGCAAACATCCAACTTAACAATGGCATTTTTTAGATATATAATTGCATTTTTAAGCAGGCATCTTACGGGTCGATGGCATTTTTTGAGTAGTTGTAACTTCTAATGGCAAAACTGAGTAGTGATACACAACTAGTGGCATAAATAATAAGAACTAAAGAATTAAATAGGTATGCTAATTTCTTTATTTCTTTATACCTTTGTGTGCGAAGCAATATACGATGCCTCCCCCCAGATTTTCTTTACAGAGGCAACATAGAACTATATGAGTGCTCTATTAAATTTTGGAATTACACTACAAAAAAATACACTTCCATGATGATACGTGTTTGTCATAGTAGGTCACGTTTTCTGTCATGCATGTACATTCATGACAAATTTATGACAGAATCAAGATAGTCATATCTGTGCTGTCGTAGAAGTGTTCCATGACATTACCAAAATTATCATCACAGAAGTGTCCACTTCCATGACGATAAATCGCGCATCACAGAAGTGCTTTCGTCAAGGGTGACCGACACGTGGCATCCACCGTAACGGAACGCCGTTAAGCTATCGGGTCTGGTTTTGGATCCGATAACCCGTTAACAGCCCAGACCAATGGGGATTTTCCACGTGTAAAATCATCATTGGCCGGAGGAAACACGTGTCAGCTCCGCGTTGGCAAAGGTGTCACTCATCCAATGGGCGAGATGCCCCATGATATGTTAACACATGGACCGACCCAAAAGTGGCCCATAAAGTTTAAATGGGCCGACCCAACTAAAGGCCCATAATATTTTGCGGACAATAATGGGCTGTCCTAGCTAAAGGCCCACAAGATTTTGTAGGCCATAATGGACTGGCCCAGTTAAAGGCCCACAATATTTTTGCGGGCCATAATGGGCCGGCCAACAAGATTTTTGTGGAACATAATGGGTTGGCCCAGCTAAAGGCCCACGAGATTTCAACGATATTAATGGGTCGGCCCAACTGTAGGCCCACAAGATTTTGAGGACCCTAGTAGGCCGGCCCATTAACCGGCTGCCATGTTCCGGGCCTAATAATGGCCCATATGAGATCCAGCCCATTAAAAGCCTACCACGTTCTGGGCCAAATTACGGCCCAGATTAGGTCCGGCCCTTTAAGCGGCTTTGGGCTAAATTATGGCCCATATTAGATTCGGCCCGTCAACTGGACGCTATGCTTTTGGGCCCACTTGCTAAAGGCCCATTTAGTAATTCGGCATGATATTAGTTTCGGCATGTTTAGGGTCCGTTTAACATTTCGGCCCTATATTAATTTCGGCCTGTTAAAATCCCGTCATATAGTTGGGCCTAACTACGGCCCGATTTGCATCCGGCCTGCTAGCAGCCGATAATCTGATTGGGCCAAACAAGGACCGAGATAATTTTGGCCTGTTATAAGCCCATGATTTGATTGGCACATTCATGGGCTGGAGTCTATTTCGGCCTGCTGCCGGCCCGTGAGCTGTTCGGCACGTTTCAGGCCCAACCTACTTTTCAGCCTCCTAAAGGCCCATTGAGTTTTCTTGGGAAAATACGGCCGGCGGTTTACAAGGCCTATTAAAGGCCCGAATCTACTAGTGGGCCAGTTTACATTTAGGCCTATTAACGGACCAAGATGACGGGGCCCATGATGCGGATCATACTGGTGATTTGCATGACGGCCGTTTGGCCGGTTTACTGCGAAGACAGGATATATATACAGTAAAATAACTGCAGCATCGTGAATAAGAAAAAAAGCTAGACTATACAATAAAGAAATTACGGCATATTACATCCACTGGGCATCAAAGTTCGCCACCATGATAATAAAGCACAAGCAGACAGCAGATTACATACACTGGGCATCAAAGATCGCCACCAGTGCAACTAAACGCGCCGAAAAAGTAATATACAAAAACGACATCACTTCAATAGAGTTCAAGAAAGGTTAGCCCTGCTCAGGAGCTGCAGCGCAAGCAGCTGAGCAAGCTGGTGAGACTGCACTTGTTTGACACTTATATCCTCCTCACTCTGAAAGATAAACAAGCAGATAGATGACATGTTTTGCACATATAAGTATCAATGCTGACAATTCATCATATTTCTTACTGGCGAATAAAGTGACACAGTTTAAATAGCATTAACACAATATGGTATTGTTCAGGTCAAGACATGGCAGGAAATGACATTGTGAAGGAGTTGGCAGCTTCACGACACCACTGGATTACAGATCAAGAACTCATAAGTATCAATGGTTAGTGTGCTGTCAATTTATCCCATTTCAGATTGGCAAAATAAGATCACTTGCTTTGTATAGTTTAATTTATATGGTATGAAGAAGGAACTTGGTTGCACAACTGAAAACTTAAATTGAGAAGGACAAACTTTTGTTTATGAACTGGATTACATAATAAACTTTAAACATGCAATTTGATGCAAACACCAAAAATAAACAGTTGTTGCAGTGATGCCTAACCAAATATACACAACAAAGTTTGAAGGCTTGAGAAGGACAAACTTACATTATTGGTGAAGGCAGACTCTATAAAGCCCTTGTCCATGCTGATGGGGGGGCAATTCAAGAAGTTTACCACAGAATCTTCTTCATAAGCATTGCCTTTATTCTACATTTTGTTAAGAGTAAATATAGATATGACAATATAAGAAAAAATGGAGAATATTTAAGATAAGATAAAGAGTGATGCTACATAACCAAGTAGCTATAAATGTAAGTACAACGATACCGGCAAAAGGTACAGCCAAGAGCAATGCAGAGCTAAACTTCTTCGGTACCATCAGTGTTATCCAACCTTATGGTAAGAGTAAATATAGATCTTATGTGTAGAAAATGCAGGGCAAAGGAAAGTAAGCTACAGAGTGATGGTACATGAACAACTACCTTTCAATATAGGTACACTGATAAAGGACAGCAGGTACTTACAAGGACAATGCAGAGCTAAAAAAATTCATTGGCATTGGATATATTCTACACTAATGTAACCATTCATATAGATCAGATAATTTGGAGCGAACAATTGATAAGCAAGCTATCATGCATACTGCTGTCACATAATGAACCAGGTATGTATGCAAGTACAGTGATACAGGACAACATGTACTAACAAGAGCAAAGCAGTGGGCATCATATTTGCGATATCCTGTCGTTCTTTTCTAACCGGAATTCTTTTTCGAGCAGATTTCCTGCAAAAAAGATCTGTAAGGCACATGCGGAAAAGTAGAAGTTCAAATTGTCATGCAATATCATAGACAGTACCTCATCCTCTGACGAGACCGGTGCATAACAAGGTTTTTCCATTCAATGTCTTCTAAATTTAGCACAGGAGACTTCACCAAAAATTCATTTATAGACTTGCCATCAAAGTGTGATTTCCTCAGGTAACACCGATACTGCTGCAATGTTTCCTTGAAAAGCGCAAGCAAGCTTTGCTCGTCATGACTATCCAGATTGACCCTCGCCTACTTACAACAATGTAATGTAAATCATTGACGTGTTCAATCAGCAGAAAATAGGAAAATAATCACCATGAATAATAGCACTTACACATAAGTGGGACGGGAAGATGTGAAAATGGTGTTTGTCTTCACTATAATCTTCCCATGATGGGAATATATGCACGTAGTCCCTAACAACATTGAAAGCATTGTCTTTTAAACTGGGAATAACTAGAATGGGGTTCCAATCTGCAGGAATTGGCAGTCTCTGCAGTTGGGATAGGTCTTCTGCCGATGGACTTGTTGTACTTTTTGCTGGAGTGGGATTTTTCTGTGGTACGGCTGGTGCTATGGCAACTAAAATCAACATACCTTTTGCTGGAGTGCAGGTCCCCTGTGGTGCGACTAGTGGTGTGGCCAGTGAAGTATGGGTACAGTCTGCTCGAGTCGGTCCTACATTTTGTGTCACTGGTTGTACAACCAATATAAGTGGGGTGTTGTCTGATTTCTTCGGCACAACCACGTTTTTCAAGGACTTTGCTGGTGCTCCTTCAGGTTCGGCAATCACCATCTTCCTTTTTGATGTCTGATGCACAAGAACAGCATTTGAGTGGAAAAACATGGTATGGCGACAGATGGAATATGTATTGATAATGGATGGGCATGGCATCTCGACATATATGATGAGTAAACTAAGCAGATGGCAGTGCAAAAAAGTAGAAGAAATGCAAGACAACATATGCAAGATACACGCAATCAATAAAACCTTGCCAAATTAGAACAGACACCTTGATGGGTGAACAGGACAGGCCATCTGCCTTTGACTCCTCGAGGTTAGAATAGTCATTAGGATCATATTCTGAACAAGAATCAACAGGTGGTGAGCGTATGAGTTTCATTGCATCCAGAATGGCACTCAATGCCTTGGTGCCAATTTTGTAAGTCATTGCGGTGTTTAGCTTCAAGAGTGGACTGCTGCTAGTGCGACACAAAGCAGCTACACATATCATAGTGTAGATATAACGGGAAAACCGTAAGCATCAGAGTAAAATCAGCAAAGTGGAGCCTGCTGGAATATATGTGCCAGTATTGCCGGTACAACTAGAAAGCCTTCGGATACCAGCTCTCTTCAACTGAAGGTGCGGTACTATTAATATCAGTGTAGCTCTCAAAGGCGACACAGCTCCCCGCATTTCCTTGCTATTCTTATAGGATTCAAGTGGGTAGGCCACTACAAATCCTATTCCCATGTTTACAAAATCCTACAAATCAAAGAGGCCCGACGAGTTCAATGTGTCCATACCAACCGACCGTATAGACCTCTACATTGCAAATGTCCCTGCTCATATTCACTACAAGGAACATACTGTACTACTATCATACTCCCTCCGTTCCAAAATATAAGTCTTGGTAGAGATTTCCACTATGGGTCACATATAGATGTATCCAGATACATTTTAGAGTGTAGATTCATCCATTTTGCTCCATATGTAGTCCATGGTGGAATCTATACAAAGACTTGTATTTAGGAACGGAGAGAGTACTTATTAAAGAAGAACGGGGGAGGAACATGCTAAAGAAGAGCAAGCAGATTTTGGATAATAAAATGTTTGTTGCGCAGTGCCCACACATGATGAACCAGAGCGCATTAAGAAAGCAACTCCCTGTTGTCTCTCTATATGTGGTGCACGTGCTTTTTTGAAAGTAAAGTAGGAATATTAGCTGACCAATTAAATGTTATCTGTTTTAGTAATATCAGCATCATATCAGATTCGTACTTGAGCAACACGTTTGGAATTATGAGTGGCACGTTGTTTAGCTTGATGGATTCAGGAGCAATACTAAGCAGGTATGATGATGGTACTGAATATAAAGGCATGTCTGCATTTGGGTTAGTCGACCATTTCAGGCGGTTGGATGAAGATCCTACGTCTCCTAACCCTTCTTCTTCCTTGTCTCTGATTCTTCCCATACAAAACACCGCCCAGGCCGCCGGCTGGACCATCGGCCCCCACCGCCTGTGTTCCTCCGCCACCCCCACCCCCGCCCCCGCCCGCGTCGAGTTTTTGTTCGTTCGGCGAGGCCCCACCACCGCCCCCCAACAACCAAAGTCCCCACCCGAGCGCCTTCATTCGCACCGGCGAAATCCGGCGAGCTCTGAAAAATCGACTGGCCCAATTTTGAAATTTAGTCTACTGTGATTTAACTAGTGTGGAATATAAAAGGCGAAAACCATAAGCATTGGGAGTATAGTGTTGGGCATGCCATGGCGGATCTGAAGGTGCAAACCGGACAAAGGCAACTTCACAACCAATGTTTGCTCTCAACTAGCAAGTAAGTGATGGACAAGAAATCAGAGTAAAGCAGTGGCGATCTATTTTCTTGCTGCGATAAATAAGTTGAGCAGATACAAAAGAGTACCGCCTCTGGTGCGGTGCCGTGTATGCATCTGCTGAGAATTTGACAGTGCTATGGTAGCGATGGCTGTCGGCGGCGTGGAAGAAGATCTAGGAGGGTAGACAGTAGCGGCGGGGCGCGGTGGACGAGACGGTCGTAGGAGTGGCGCCGGCAAGGTGGACGATGGCGGGGATGAAGCGAGAGGACGGGATGCAAGGATCCCGGTCCGAAGCCATGGATGAGAGAGGTCAATCTCTTGTGATGGACGGCAGCGTCGGGGTATCAGCTCCGACATGGTGGGGGAGGAGGGCGGTGGATGGGGTGGCGGGCGGAGGAGGCGCGGTGGAGAGGGTGATTTGGCGCCCACGGAGTACGAATGGGGAAATGGAGGTGGAGAGGAAGGGAGGAACCATGTCTTCAGGGCGCGCTTGTCTCAAATGCGAGGAAATTTACAAACTTAGCCCCCGTTTCAAATTTCCTACATCACAGCAATATTAGTCGGTTGGGGATAGGACGGTAATCTCGCATGCACCAAATATTTGCCGACGAGAGTTTGTTTTTGGTGCCCACCGTGTATGAATCGGGGAGGGAGTCGATTTCGGCCGAGGACACACTGTGTTTTGGCGCCCATCATGTATGAATCCGGATGAGAGACAGTTATGTCACGTTTGAGTGAAATTACAAACTTACCCCTATCAAAACCTATAGAAATCGAGCAGATAGGCTTTGCGTGACAGGGATAGGCAGTAGTAATTTCCATCTCGCAGATTTTGGTTTCGGGCGGTTACTGTGACTTTCCCCGCTTCGTTCAAATTTTGCAGAGTGCACGTTTACCGTGCCAACTCAATTTGAATCCCATTTGTATTCTATTTTTTCAGGCGGGATCCATTTTCGATTGGAATAAAATTCTATATACATCATTTTTTATATATACTTTCAAAAGCACAACAAAGAATGATGCTCCTTTATATGTATAATATGCTTTACAAATACAATGATCTCAAAATCATATGGTTGAATTCAAAAAATTAAACCAAATTATGTTCTACTAAAATGTATGGATCAGTAATATCTACATATTAAATAACATAGATGCGCGTGAATTCATATGAGTATGCATGTTTGATAGATAAATTTTGGTTCGAGTATGGATTACATGTATCATCATCTCGAATTCAAATATTTGAATCCCTTTTATGTTCACTCCTTTCATGCCCATCTCTCTCGCATGCATGCTCCTTCATGTAGCTATCACTCTCTTTTCTCCAGCTCACCCGCACGCTCACTTCATGTTTCTCCTATCCTCACAAACATGGTCTCTCGACATCTCCCTTGAGAAGTGTCACACTCTCCCTATCATTATACATTACACGGTTTTCATTATCTCTCACATCTACCGTTCTCTCGTATCACTAGGTACCTAATCTTTCTTTTCACCGCCACACACATAGTCTCCACTCGTCTTTCACTTTGTCTTTCTCTCTATGGGATTCTCTCACACACCGTATATGTATCTAGATATGAATCATACCACTAAAATTACTCTCTCTCTCTCCTGTAGACACAACATTTGTTGCGGTCTCCTTTCCGTCTCCATCCTAGACTGACATTATTCATTTGTTTACCGATCAGACAAACTCCCTCCCTCTCTCTCTCTCTCTCTCACACACACACAACTCCTGCTTCCACTCGCCTTCCTGACTACCATCTCTCTCACACACAAAACTCTCGCTTTCGCACCACCGTCTCATATTTCTCTCACAAACATTTATCGACTAGCCTCTAGATAGGTTTATACACCCACTACTAGGAAAAGGGCTATAGATAGGATTGATACTAATGGCGCACCTGTTGGTGATGTGCCATTAGTGTGGAAGACACTAATGGCGCACCAGAAACAGGGTGCGCCACTAGTATTAATTTTTTTTCCATTTTTCCATACATACTAATGGCGCATCAGGGCGACAATGCGCCATTACTAGTTCTAACTAGTAATGGCGCACCAGGCAGAGAGTGCGCCATTACTGTAAAATTTTTCTTATTCTTTTTTTGCAAAACTACTAATGGCGCACCGTTTCACAGTGCGCCATTACTAGTTTAAACTAGTAATGGCGCACTATTACACGGTGCGCCATTAGTATCCCCCTCCATCTCGATCTCGATTCCCCCTCCATCTCGATCTCGATCCCCCTCCATCTCGATCCCACCCGCACCCTCCCCCGCTAGCTCCACCGCCGCCGACGACCCACCGCAACCCTCCCCCGCTCCACCGCCGCCGACGAGCACCCTAGCCCCCCGCACCCTCCCCCGCTCCACCGCCGCCAACGGGCACCCCCCGCACCCTCCTCCGCTCCACCGCCGCCGCCGATGATATTTTCAAGTAACAAATTTGAACATATTTTTTAAAAAATTATTACTGTTTTTATAAAAAAAATATTACTGTTATGATTTAAACAAGTTTGAACATATTTAAACACAAATAAATATCAAAAACAGCATTTAAAATGCATAAAAAATATTGGGGAGCCTGGGAATCGAACCCAGGACCTCCTGGTGTGTGTGCTGCGTGCTGACCAGTCGGGCTAGTGGGTGGGTTCTGTTGTAGATAGGGTTAGGCTGTAGATATGGTTAGTGGGCTAGATTAAAACAAAATTCTAATGGCGCACCGAGGGGAGGTGCGCCATTAGAATAGTCGTACTTATGGCGCACCGAGGGGAGGTGCGCCATTAGAACCCTCCCCCCACTCCACCTACTGCCCTCGCCAGACACTTCGTCCTTCCTATCCCTCCACCACGCCGCTCCCTCCCTCGTCCCTCCCTCCACCGCGCCGCCGCCGCTGCCCCGACCCACGGCGCCGCAGCCGCCCACGCGCCCCCGCCATCTCCCTCTCCTCTTCCTCCCCCTCGAGCGCCGCCTCCCCCTACATGCACCGCCTCCCGACCCACGACGCCGACGCCGTGCCTCCTCATCGCGCACAGGGCACTCTTCCTCGTGCTCTCCTCACCAACCACGACGCCGTCCACCTGCTCCTCACCAACCACGACGCCGGCCACCTGCTCCGTCGTCTCCGGCAGAGGTTACTCCACCTAGCTGCAGCACTCGTGCGCTTGGCGGCTAGGGTTTGCCTCCAGCCCCTCCCCTCCCCCATCAACGAGAGGAGCATCTGGTGCCCCCGCCCTCGAGTTCGTCGACGACGCTGTCCTCCAGCCGCTGCCGCCGCTGCCGCCGTCCTCCCGCCCAGGTACCTCTTCTCCTTCCTCCTTCCTCCTTCCTCCCTCTCCTGTGTTCCTAGGTTCCTAGGTTCCTAGGTTCATATTTGTGCACTGTAGATGATGTTCCACTGTGAACTTACTGATGATGACAGATTTGTGAACTTACTGATGATGACAGGAGATTTGTGCACAAACTACAGTGCACAAATCTCCATGATGGATTAGGTAATGTTCCACTATGTAGTAAGTTCCATAGATTGTATAATGCTAACAGCAGTTTTAATATTACTGTAGCAGAGGTGATTGGGGGTTGTTGGGATAATGTCAAAATTAGGAGGAGGTTGGGTGATTTGGCTGAGCAGCAGTTGCAATATCTCTGTGAGGACGTGGTTCAAAGTGAGGAGAGAGATAAGTGCGTGTGGACTTTAACTACATGTGGTGAATTTACCATTAGATCAATGTACCTGATGATCAAAGCTTTGCAAGTTAGATGTCATTTTAGAAAATTATGGTTTATTAAAGTACCTCTTAAGATTACAGTTATCTTGTGGTTGATGTTTAAGAATAGTATATTATTGACTAAGTTATTACTCAAATCTCTCACTGGTTGGAACACTGGGCTGGTTTGCAGAAGCGTGGGGGGCCTAATCAAATTACCTAATCAGATTTGTGAACTACACAGTGGAACATTACCTAATCAGATTTGTGAACTTACTGATGATGACAGGAGATTTGTGCACTGTAGTTTGTTAATCTGGACATCTTAGTAGCTAATGCATTCAGTTAACCAAAGTTTAGTTCTTGTGTAGTGTAGTTCCCTCCTCAAATTACTTGCAAGCATATTGTAACTATTTTCACTCTGTCCTGAAGGTTTTTGACTACACAATCTGTGGTGACCCACACTCTGTTGGTTCACACTCATTGAGTTCGCTCGTGAAGGTATTATATGTTCACATGGTACATTTATGTTTTTCAGCAGCTAATTGATGGTTTGATACATGATACATTTCATGCACAGGTGCTAGAGCTGCACTTAACTTGCTAAAATCATCCCCTTGTTCTTACTGGTTATATAAATTCATTGATTGTCCTATGTTTTCTGTCAGGGTATTGTTCAGGAAGCTTGCTTGAGTTTGTGTCCTTTAATTTGTAAATCTGCAGTTCTAGCCACATTTAGGATAAGTTGTTGTATATACTGTCATAAAGTTCAGCAAGAACAGGGCATCAACAGTGCTACTCTAGTATCTAGTTGGGGAGGGACAAATGGACAGGGACAACAAACTATTAGTCTTAGGATTAACACTCCTCATATGAGATGAGAGGATTTTTTTTAAATTGCTTCTTGCAGTTTTGAAAATTCAGTTTATTCGGTTACTAAAAATTCAGTTAGGCACACAAATTTCAGAACTTTTGTTTGCTGTAACATATTGATGTGCTTTGTAAAACTTGTTCATGTACTGAACTACTAATGCCTTGTGATGCTCTGAATTACTTGTGATGCCTCTGAATTACTTGTGATCACATTGAGAAAGAGATGCAAAGATGATGATCAAAGATGGGCTGCTGTAGAACTGTTCTTCATCTTTACAGTGCTGTTGTATAGAAATATGCTGAATTTTCTGCTCTGATTGTTGCTCAAAGAAATTTAGCAAAAAAATGGGGTCCTGGGAGACGCCGCTGCTGCTTGAGGCCCTTGAGAGGCCCTTCGTGTCGTGATGATTTTGCAGGTACCCCGAGAGGCCCTTGAGTTTGCCGGAATGTCGATTAACTTCCGTTCCGGCAAATTCGGGTACTCCATATGTCCTATTTTCAGCAAAGGTCATGCTGAAATTTTCCGTGAATTTTAGCATGACTTTGCTAAAAATCGGACATATGAGGTACTTGCTACTAATGCATGGGCCGGGGTATCTTAGTACTTAATTAAGTAGGATCAACTGCCCCTTTATTCTTGCTGTATTAAACCATAGGTGGCAATAGAGCCAAGTGATTAGTGCCAAGTGATTAGGCCCAACCTAGGGTGCCTCGGCATCGATAAACCCTAAATGATGAAAACTTAACTTGGCTGCCCCGGATGCCTCGGTGTCGATGAGAACCTAAATGATGTACGCTTAGGCTTTTAGGGTGCCTCGGCGTCGACAAACCCTAAATGATGAAAGCTTAGGCTTTTAGGGTGCCTCGGTGTCGACAAACCCTAAATGATGAGACCATGATCTTGTTCCTTGACAATAACCAACTTTTTGACCAAACTTTTTTCCTATTTAGAGCGAAACATGGCCCACAACGATGAGGCCGGTGGTTCGGGCGGCAAGCAATTCTGGGAGCTGTCCCAGGATATGTCGTCATCATCATCGACGACGAAAGTCTCCCGGCGGAGTGCGACTGGTGCCACGACGATCGAGGTCTGTGCGACATGCCTCACCTGGACGATGATCGGCGCTTCAGCATTAAGCTCGAGGAGACCTTCGAAGTTGAAACGGTACACAATGACGACAAGTGTTATTTTCATAATTAAGCATGACTTCAACTATTTCAACGTGTAATTTTCATCTTTTACAATTCGAGTATAGCTTATCCCATGCCATGCAAGACGCTATGTCTTGGAGAGGATGGATTTTGAAGACCATGAAATTTCTGAAACAAAGAAAATTCACCTAAGGACTCATCACGATGTGGACCTTGAAGTAAATCTATATAATTCTGAGAGCGTAACCCATTTTGGTTGCAAAAATTGGGAAGCATTTTGCAAGATGTATGGTTTTGATGAGGGTATGCTTATCACCATGGATCTTGGTAATCCTGACATCAACCAAGACAATATGGACATTTGGGTCCTTGTTGATACGCCTCCAGTTCTACCGCTATGTGAGTTTCTCAAACATAGTTATTAGCTAATTTATATTGTTTATTTCAAAATAGTTGACAGCTTATTTCCATTGACAGCTTATTTTTATTGTTCAAAGAATGTGCGGGAGATGGTAGACAAAACCCACTACACCGATGGCTCCGAATTAACAACTTACAAGGAGAAAAATCATTTGGTCGGATTTTGTACTGACATTGAGAATTACAATATCTACAATCAAACTCCTCAACATTATGGTAAATACGTGCCACTAGTGCATGTGTTCAACTACGGTAACTACCATGGAGATACCCTGGTAAGATTTTTACTATTACGACATCCGTGCATCTTTTGCATACTTCTAAAACTAGTACATCATTGCTAACTATGAAGTTATTACTATGTTTTTCAACAGATAATCCCAGAGAATTGTGTGCCTCATATGATGTATCTGAAAGGTAGTGTTAATGTTTTGAACATACAGCCAGGTCGTCCTACGAATCTCAACTGTCCATACGAGATTTCTAAAAGAAGTGGAGACATGAAAATCAAAGGATGGAAAAAATGTATGGACAGTCATAAGGAGCTTCTTGGAAGCAAAAGGAAGCGAAGTGCAAGAATTGGAGATAGGATGTTCTCCATTCTCCATAATGGAGAGTCAGGGTCTATATTGTTTTATGCTATTTTAGCTTAAATAGGGTATTTAGGTCCTGCCTAATACTGATGATCATGTGCTAAGAACAATTAAGTAGGGTTGGTTCGAAGACTATCAAGATGATGATCGTATGACTTGTTATGAATAACGAGTAGAAGTTGTATGATGATGATTAGTAGGACTTGTTAGGATTAGTATTACTTCCGACAAACTCGATACTCGCGGTCTTGAGACTTGTAATGTTTTATCTTTGTTCGGTCTTTTGAATTCGGAGACTAATATGATGAATTGTATTCGGAGACTAATCTTCTATTGTATTCGATGAATCTGATGTTGTTGTGTGCTGATGTCTACATTTTGTCTAATAATATATTTTATATTCTGTCTAATAATATATTTTGTAACCTGCGCAAAAATCAGAAAAGGAAAAAAACCAAATATTCATACTAATGGCGCATCACCACCAGGTGCGCCATTAGTATGCCAAAGGATACTAATGGCGCATCAACAGAGAATGCGCCATTAGTATGACAAAGCCATGCTTACGTATGGCCCCCCGGGAGGCACACTAATGGCGCATGCTGTTACATACTAATGGCGCACTAGTTGGTGCGCCATTAGTATACCAGATACTAATGGCGCACCTGTGGTGCGCCATTAGTAAGATATACTAGTGGCGTGCTACTAATGGTGCACCGGTAATGCGCCATTAGTAGGCAAAACCAGTGCACCATTAGTAGGCCTTTTCCTAGTAGTGACCCGCACACCCGTGCTTCCACTATCGCATACATGTCTCTCTCCTGCTCCTTGTATCTATGTAGATTTTTCTTCCCTTCTTGAGACACGCCCTATCGATCATGCACACACACACTATCACCTCATTTTAAGTTGATACCTCTCGCACACACACTCTTTGTGTCTTCTTCACACATGCACTCCGTCCTCCTCCTCTCTCCCTCTCTCTCACACACATGGGCTTTTTGCAACAACTAGCAAGATGCCCATGCGTTGCACGGAACATGAAGATGCATTTGTATGAGTAGTTTATCATGTGGGAGAAAAGGATGAACAAGGGAAGGCCTTATTTGCAAGTGGGGAGAGGGGTGTGGGTATCTTTTTGCAAAATTGCCATAGTTTCCTTCCTATCCGTCAGATATAGATCGGACGGCCTATATTGCAGGATGGCAGGCACACGATCATCACCCACTATGCTTTTTCTAAGAGTAGGGATAAAAAACAGAGTTGGTGATGATGGTGGGCCTGCCATCCTGCAATATAGGCCGTCCAATTTATATCTGGCGGATAGGAATGAAACTATGGCAATTTACCCGCACTCCTCTCCACATTTGTAGATAAGACCTTCCCTCGTTCATCCTTTTCTCCCACAAGATCTTGATGTTCCGTGCAACGCACGGGCATATTGCTAGTAAGAGTAGAAATTAAACATATACCACTTCTCGAATCTTGAAACCAACAACATTCCTCCCTTATCTCATCAAAACCGCCAAAGGAATATATTTTGAGTGAAACATAACATTTTTTAGTGATATACGTATTTCAAAACTAGACTTTTTTCTATCAAATCGGTGAATATGTATTAATCTACTCAGATCATGTGGCAACGCATTGGCACATTGCTAGTAGTTATTATAATTTTGTGGACACCAGACAAACGGTGAAGTACATATACAAAGAGAAGAGGCGCACGCACGCGGTCAGTCTCTCGCTGTCTCGCACACACGAGTGCTACGTAAAGGCAATGTTAACAAATAAACCCTAAAACCCTAGGTGCACAATTGTTGCATTCGCGATATGTGGTGGAGCGCACCTTTGTAGGAATAGTCAGCTCGCGTGATAATTTGATCCATAGGAGTTGATGGTCGGGACCATAGATGAATGACTTGGAGGCTATGGCTCGCCAGTTGCCACAGATCGAGTAGCCGCGTTTAAAATAGTATCATTTTTTAGCGGGGTTAAGAGTTCCAATTTTCATTAGCGTGTTATAAGTACTAAGTAGTTTTTAGAACGATTGGTATGGAGCGAAAATGGAATTCATAGTACTACCTACTACATACCTCCTTGGTGTATGGTTGTATGGGTTTATGTTGCGAGATGTTGAACCTGGTAGTTCTAGGGCAAATACTATGTTTAGATTTAGATGTTAGTTTTCAGTAATGAAAATCGGAAGGACCACAAGTGAAGGACTTGGAGATGTTGAAACTGTTGAACATGCGTAGGAAGCGAGCAAGGCATGCTTTCACCGTCGCAGATCCACGGGTGTAGATGACGTCGAACTCATCGCCGGTGATGGTTCTAACATTGTACTTACCGCCGATCATGGAGATTTGGGACGCCATGGATTTGGGAGGAGGGTTAGGATTAGTGGAACAGCCGTAATGTGAAAGGACGGGACGACTAGGAGCGAACTGTTGTAAGGTACTGTACTAGTAGAAGACGGGGACGAGTAGGGTGTGCAAACGGCATGGGGTTGCTGGCTTGCCCGATGGATAAACGGCTGCAAGCCCCTAAAGAGTTCTCGAGAACTATGCGGGACCCACTAGATGTCATGTCTACTAGACCCATATCGTAGGCTTGACGGTATAGCTTCTGCCTGTTCGCACGCCATGTCGGCGCGTGGGTAACTTCACTTAATTCCATCAACCGTCGCGCCTCCCACGACCTTCGCCTCCCTCGCGTGGTCGCGTCCTTTGAGACTTCGACCGGCTATAAATGAGCAATTTTTTGCCTACTCCGCATGCATGATACTCCCTCTGGTCCTTTATACTTCCGTCAACTGTTGGCAAAGTGTTTGACCAAATTTATAAGTACTAAAAATATCAATATCTACAATATCGTTTCTTGTTTTGTGACATATCAACCAATAAGAGATGTGGGCGGTGCATGCTTTCAATGACTTGAGACTGCCAAACATGACATGCAGTGGTTAGTTCATTGCATGCAATGCTATTAATTAGCAAAAAGACATTAAATTTTCTCGTTTTCCTCTCTGCCTTGGTCGCGGTGCACAACATAAGATGACTTACACACCTAGACGGAGGGAGTAACCCAAATAAGCACCTCTTGGGTGGGTTAGATTTTTTTGGGTTAGTTGAGTTCAAACTAACCCAAACTAACTAACACATGGATCCAAACAGGGCCAAGGTTAGCTATTAGAGTACTACTACCTCCCTTCTAGTTTAAAGGGCTCGATTCAAAAATTTGACCTACTCTTAGCAAGATAGAGGCGGTGGAATAGTTTTTGTAGTTCTTCACAAAAAATGTGTTTACCAATGCATGCATGAACACTGGTTACTCTAACCCCCCCCCTCTTCTTTAATTCTTTGCCACATCAGCATGTTTGCTATTCCCGTGTGCATGATACCAGCTAAGATACCACAATTATGGCCAGCCTTAATCATCGCATGCAATAATTTAGTGCACCTTGAAATATGAACATGTGTGGGGCGTGTATGTTTTTAATGACTTGAGACTATACCTAGCCCGGCATGCAAGATGAGACTTATTATGCACCGTTCCCCATACCTGCAGGAAGCCCGTTCATTGGGCACCAATCCGTTGTGACCAGCAATATTTCCACCCTTCCCTTCCCCATAATTTACTCCAAGAAATATGCCCACGTAGCTGTTACTTAACTGTAGGTGCATTGGGTCACTGACATATGGGCCCAACAGGGGTCTGGCCCACATGTCAGTGACGCAACTGGACCTGCAGTTAAGTCAGTGCAGCTCAGTCCATATCTTACATAGGTGTGCCATTTCTCGCTATAAATATTGTGCCTCCCACGACATCGCTATCACCTCCCCCTCACGTTCACGTTCATCGCTATATCCTCCCCTCCCTCTCATGTCGACCACCATGGCATCGCCCCTCCCAATCCCTAGGCTCCCCTCGCTGCACCGCGCGGACGGTCACGCGCCGCCGTTCCATTCCTCGCCGCCACTAGTCGAGGAGGACGCGTAGGCGTTCCACTCATCGCCACGACGCGACGCGTCGTTGTTCCATTCCTCGCGGCCACTAGTCAAGGAGGACGCGTCGGCGTTCCGCTCCTCGCCGCGACGCGTCGAGGTGGACGCGTCGATGTTCCCAATCTCGCCAGCACACGCGTCGGCTCCCCGCTGCGAGGAGAATGTCGCGCCGCCCGTCGAGCCCCTCCCCCCCAGCCTTGAGGAGATTTGGAAAGAAATGGATGTCGCCTTGTGGGGGGATTTGCCTCCAGCAGAGCGCGCCAAAATAGAGGTAGAGAAGAAGGCCGGGGAAGAGAAGCGCACCGCGGAACAAGCTGCATGGGAGGCCAATGTCGCGTCTGAGAGAGTCAGGCAATTGGCTCTTTGGCAAAAGGCTCGTGCGAGGGCCATGAGGGTGGCGGAGGACGCCCGTGCCGACGCCCTGAGTGCAGTCGGGCCCAAGCGCCTCGTCTATGCTTGGCGGTACATGGACCGAGTGCATGCTTCCAGCGAGGAGGAGTACCTGTTGGCGCCGGATCACCACATCGGTGAGATCACGCTCGCCCGCCGGCAAGCCGCCAATCAGCACCTCGCGAGTTGCGAGGCTAAGGAAGAGGCATTGTGTCGGCGCGCTGGGAAACGGCCGCGCACCAGGGCACTCGTGGAGCGCCGTAAGCGCTCCTACGAGCGTCGTGGCTTTTAGTAGGAGTATAGTTTTTGTTTCGTAAGGCGATCTCATTAGTTTTGGATGCAAATGATAAATCCCGAACGTTCAGGAATTATTAGTGTCCTTAATTAAGTATGTAAAAGGGAAAGTTTGGAAACCTTGTGTATTCGTACGCATTTTGCAAGTACGTGCATATAGCAGAAACTTTACTATATACTATCGCACTACACGTCTCTCTCTATATATGCTTGCAGACTGTGCTACTCCCTCCGTCCAGGTCAATAAGTCATCTTTGGTTGTGCACCGTGACCAAGAAGGAGGGAAGACTTATACACATAGACGGAAGGAGTACTACTATTACTTATGTACATGCAAATGCACGTTTTGACATTACGATGCGGTTTTTGTAAAAGTAGAAAAATAACACTAGTCAAGCTTGTGAAACGATTCAATGCAAAACAAATGCAAAAATTCCCGTTTGATTGTTTACTTTTAGCTTCCTTCTCTGTGGTTATTTCTCTGTCGTACTTTGTACGGAGTATCTCACTGGTCGGAAAGGCATGCAAATTCCCAAACTGCTTCCTACACCCTGTATCGAATTTTTTGCCTAACAAGTTGTGTCGTGCAATTGTAATTCCAACTTGAGTACTACTACTAGTAGGAGTACCCGGAGCCAGTTCTTTTAGGCTTCTAGATTACTAATCCCATAACTACTACCTCCGTCCTGGTTTGTTGGTCCCCATTGTAATCTGTGTCAAATTTTGATCATAAATTTAACTAATGAAATGTTAGTGCATGTCACATGCACTAACATTTTATCAGTTAAATCTTTGGTCAAAATTTAGCAAAAATTACAATGGTGAGGAATAAACCAGGATGGAGGTACTACTAGTACTAGTAGCTTAGAAGCCCAAATAAATGAGTGAGGCGCCTTAATGTTAGTCTCCACTGTGACTAGTCTTATGGGAAAAGCTGGGGAAGCCGCCAAAAGAACTGGCCCTAGGAGTAGTAGCTAGGGATACTAGGAGTAGTAGCTAGGGATCGAGTGTGCGAGATGAACCAGAGAAAGTAAATGTTGAGAGATGAAATGCAAAAAAGACGGAGGGATGTGATGGTTGCTTGTCCGTTTATTTTACCAAGCCACTTATTACTGGGAGTGGTTGGGTTTTGTGATATGACGGCTTTACTGCCGCGCCACGAGCGGGGTGAGACTCCCGTGCAGCGCCGCCCTCTACACTAGTACGACTACATCGGTCGTGGTTTATCCCCCATTGAATTTGACTGAAGATTTAACTGACAAAATGTTAGTGCATGTCAACAAAAACAATATCGTTGGATTCATATTTGAACATAGTTTTCAGTGATACTACTCCTATAATTTTAGGTGACATGCATCATCATTCATCGTACTATATATAATGTTAGTTCAATTTTTGGTCGTACTAATCTATAGTAAGGTGCCCGTGCGTTGCACGGAAGAGTGAAATGCATTGATCGGGGAGTTGTTTATTTTGACAAATGATGTGGGGTTCATCTCATGTGTAACGGGTATCAATAGGTTTGTTCGGATATTATTTCATCACTAGAGCTCACAAACATCCAGGTGAAATAGATAAAAAAAGTATCTTTTGCATACAAAAGCATTCAATTGCTCAACCCGCATCCAATACTTGTGAAGAAATAACTCTTATTGTGCTTTGCATGAAATGATCTTCAAGAATTAGTTTTTGAGTATCCATTGTTATACATGTTGGCTACAGATGACATGGCACTTTCTTATAGAGTCACGTCCAATCCATTTGAGTTAATTGCGTGTATGATTCTCCCTCTATAAAAAGTTAATTGCATCCTTAATCTTGTATTCTAAGTACTCTGTGGGTTCCACTATCAGTATAGTGTACATGACTTGCAGGCTGGCTACAGATTCGTACAAAAGTTAAAAAGAAACAAATCCATGACTTGCAGGATTGGAGTTAGCACCGATGGCGGTTCATAGTCGTTCCACGCTTGGGCATTGAAGTTTGTAACTATTTTAGATTAGAACATACTACTACTCTGGTGCTAGTAGTAGAGCAGAGTCCTACTCCACTACTACTCTACTCAATCAAGTTAGGGCATAGTAGCAGGTACTGTACGGAGTACCAGTACTGTGATCACTCAAGAAGTTGTCTGACTTCGATATGACCCTACGATGCTGGTATGTGTCTCGTAAGTCAAGCAGCGTGCTATAGTCATCATCACCTGTCCACTTCCCGCAGCACATATTCGCTTCTCCATCTTTGTTCACTCTTCCATCCCCGCTAAGGCGCCTCCCCCTCGTCCAATCTTCCATACACGCTAAGGTGCCTCCCCCCTCATCCGAAACCCAAGCACTAACAATGGCAGAACCGAGCAGCATCCGCGGAAAGAGTGGCTGGAATTCAATCCCCACAGAGGTAATCAAGCTCATTGTTTCACGTGTGGACAATCTCAGTACCATGACGCTCGTTGCGTGCTCCTGGGTGCTGTACTGTTTACTCAAAGCCCTCAGGTCGGAGCTTTTTAAGCCAGCTCCTTGCTTGCTGATGCCGCCTAATCTTCAGAAACGGCGTTTCACGTAGCATAACGACCATAGGGTGGCAAGCATCAACCCCCTTGACTGTGATCCGATCCCCGTCACCCGCAACTACATTAACGGTATGTACTGGGTCAGCATGAACACGTCTTGGATGGTGCTCATTGACGGTCGCGGCAGCTGGATGCTTGTGGAGGTCTACACCCGGCGATTGATCCCCCTTCCTTCGATTAACACTGCACTGCTTTGGCACCGCGGCCCAGAATACTCGGAATCTTACAGTAGCCAACATGATACCAAGTTTGATTTGCTCAAGGTTGTAATCTGCCAAGTGCCCACAAGATCTGTGAATTATAAAGACTTCGGGCTAATTGCATTCTTCAACCGCGGTCTCGCCTATCTGACAGGTCACTACGGTAAGTGGATAAATCTGCACGTCCATCGCAGAATCATACATCCTCCATGGTTCTCTGATGCCATTGAACACAAGGTCTTCATTTACGCTGTCGACTCCTTCTATGGCTGGACGTATTGCTGGCCTACTCCAGTCATCGCTACAAACGGCTGTTACAGCAGTATGTTACTTTCCTATGATATCATGATGGCTTGCTTATATTACTGTCAACGTTTACTGAAAAAATATTCATGCTCATAACATGATGTTCTTAATATGACTACATCAAGAACCCTTTTTATTTGACTCCAACTTTTTTTATGTTACTTTCCTATGATATCATGATGGCTTGCTTATATTACTGTCAACATTTACTGAAAAAATATTCATGCTCATAACATGTTGTTCTTAAGATTGACTACATCAAGAGCCCTTTATTTGACTCCAATTTTTTGTGGGTTATTTGACTCCAACTTGATATGATGTTGTAGGCCGCCTGGTGTCCCTACCCTTCCTAATCCCAGAACCTTCCAAAAAAAGCGGCATGGCAGTTGCAGGTGGTTCCTGGCTCGATCAGACGATGACAAACGATTGATGATCGTTCGCACGTACCGGACGTGTTGTTTCATGGAATACAATCACAGTCCCTGCAAGGTCTTTGAGCAGGATCCCAGCTTCTCTGGGCCTTCAGGAATTTTTGACTGGAGGTTGGTAAGTAGACTTGGTACATGCTCTCTGTTTGTTGGATTGAATTATCCGATTAACCAGGAGATAACCGACGGCAAGGATCATGATGGCAGCGCGGTTTCGTTCATCAGGCAAAACTGTGTGTACACAGCGTACCATGCGTCTCTGGATGCACCATACCCCTGATATGTGCTGCCACGCTCTGTAGCCCAAAGTAGGAGAGAGGGTCACAAGTATCAGACTTCGACCTGCTGGCTGGAGTTTCCCTCGTCAGGCACCCATCTGGTTCAAGCCGTCAGCCAATATCCATAGCTTAATGAATAGTAATGCCTAACTGAGCCAGTTAGTTAGATGAGTACACTTGGTGTAGTAGGATCTTTTTTAGTCCGATGCATACACTTGTTCTTTTTTGGTAGCCCTTTTGTAATGATGGCTGATGTTTGGTTTGGAAGAGAGAGCTATGTCTTCACTCTTCTGGCCTGCTTACTGCTTGTGTTGTACCCCCAACCCTGGTTGTTGCTGGTGCTGTTTTCAATGTACAATCAGTAGTATATTTCGTCTGTTGGTTGAATAAATGTGTTGTTGCATGGTTCGATCCTTTAGTGCCCCGTACCGTACGTAGCGCATACTATTTTTCGTACGGAACACATTTTCCACTTGTTGATAACATGCATCCCACTGATGAAGGCCCAATAGAGAAGCCCATAATTAACTGGAAGGAGGCTCTCACATGAATCCGACCCAGGTACATGCTCATGGTCCCCTAAACATAAATAAGTAAATAAATAAATAAAGCTAAATTCTCATGCACCAGTTCTTTAAATTCATGATTTAACAGGAGGATATTATTTCCTATGATAGTGTCGTTACATTCAGTCGATATTATTCTTCGGCAAAGATAGCGACCAGTCTTCTTTCTCCCAGCATTTTCTTCCTGCAACTAGCGGACCCATGCAAATCATAGTCAACGTCGTAAATAGATCCGGTCCATTTTTATTTTTAATAAGAATGTCCAACCCAGCCGAGCACACTGGCGATAGCATTTTATCCTCCGCCTTGGTGCGCTCGCCGCGGCGCCGCCGTCTGATACGTCCCCGTCATATCTACTTTTCCAAACACTTTTGCCCTTGTTTTGGACTCTACCTTGCATGATTTGAATGGAACTAACCCGGACTGACGCTGTTTTCAGCAGAATTGCCATGGTGTTATTTATGTGCAGAAACAAAAGTTCTCGGAATGACCTGAAACTTCATGAAACAACTTTTCGGAAATAATAAAAAATCCTTGCAAAAGATGAAGGCCAGGGGGGCCACCACCTGTCCACGAGGGTGGGGGCGCGCCCCCGTACCTCGTGGGCCCCCTGGAGCTCCTCCGACCTCAACTCCAACTCTATATATTTGGTTTCGGAGAGAAAAAATCAGAGAGAAGAAATCATCGCGTTTTAAGATACGAAGCCGCCGCCAAGCCCTAAAACCTCTCGGGAGGGCTGATATGGAGTCCGTTCGGGGCTCCGGAGAGGGAATCCGTCGCCATCGTCATCATCAACCATCCTCCATCACCAATTTCATGATGCTCACTGCCGTGCGTGAGTAATTCCATTATAGGCTTGCTGGACTGTGATGGGTTGGATGGGATCTATCATGTAATCGAGTTAGTTTTGTTAGGGTTTGATCCCTAGTATCCACTATGTTCTGAGATTGATGTTGCTATGACTTTGCTATGCTTAATGCTTGTCACTAGGGCCCGAGTGCCATGATTTCAAATCTGAACCTATTATGTTTTCAGCAATATATGAGAGTTCTTGATCCTATCTTGCAAGTCTATAGTCACCTATTATGTGTTCTGATTCGTTAACCCCAAAGTGACAATAATCGGGATACTTACCGGTGATGACCGTAGTTTGAGGAGTTCATGTATTCACTATGTGTTAATCCTTTGTTCCGGTACTCTATTAAAAGGAGGCCTTAATATCCCTTAGTTTTCGTTAGGACCCCGCTGCCACGGGAGGGTAGGACAAAAGATGCCATGGAAGTTATTTTCCATAAGCATGTATGACTATATTCGGAATACATGCCTACATTACATTGATGAACCAGAGCTAGTTTTGTGTCACCCTAGGTTATGACTGTTACATGATGAACCGCATCCGGCATAATTCTCCATCACTGATCCATTGCCTACGAGCTTTCTATATATTGTTCTTCGCTTATTTACTTTTCCGTTGCTATTGCTATCATCACTACAAAATACCAAAAACATTACTTTTGCTACTATTACCTTTTGCTACCATTACCACTACTATCATATTACTTTGCTACTAAACACTTTGTTGCAGATATTAAGTTTCCAGGTGTGGTTGAATTGACAACTCATCTGCTAATACTTGAGAATATTCTTTGGCTCCCCTTGTGTCGAATCAATAAATTTGGGTTGAATACTCTACCCTCGAAAACTGTTGTGATCCCCTATACTTGTGGGTTATCAAGACTATTTTCTGGCGCTGTTGCCGGGGAGCATAGCTCTATTCTTTGAGTCACTTGGGATTTATATCTGCTTATCATTATGAAGAACTTGAAAGATCCAAGAACTAAGATTTATCCCTCAACTACGAGGGGAGGTAAGGAACTGCCATCTAGCTCTGCACTTGATTCACCTTCTGTTTTGAGTAAGCTTGCGACACCTAAACCTGCTTCTGCTATTCATTCTGATATGTCGCATGTTATTGATGATGCCACGTCTGCTATACATGATACTTATGATGAAACTACTTCTATAGTTGATACTACTGTGCCACTTGGTGAATTTCTTGATGAACAACTTGCTAGGGCTAGAGAGAATGAAAATATTGAATCTGATAATATTGATGAAAGTGATGATGAAGACTCACCTGTTATTCCTGAGGGTTATGTTTTTGATAAAGAAGCTTCTTTAGCTATTTTAGCCTGCAAAGATAGATATGAACTCAAGAAGTTATTAGCTAAATGGAATCAACAATCTCTTAATGCTAGAATGAAACCTGACCCTGCTTTTGCTACTTCACCTATCTTTGTTACTGATAAGACTTATGAATTCTCTGTTGATCCTGATATAATTACTTTGGTTGAATCTGATCCTTTTCATGGCTATGAATCTAAAATTGTTGTGGCACATCTTACTAAATTAAATGATATAGCCACCCTGTTCACTAATGATGAGAGAACTCGCTACTTTTATATCCTTAAAATATTTCCGTTCTCATTAAAGGGCGATGCTAAGATATGGTTTAATTCTCTTGATCCTGGTTGTGTGCGTAGTCCCCAGGATATGATTTATTACTTCTCTGCTAAATATTTCCCTGCTCATAAGAAACAAGCTGCTTTAAGGGATATATATAATTTTGTGCAAATTGAAGAAGAGAGTCTCCCACAAGCTTGGGGGAGGCTTCTCCAATTACTTAATGCTTTGCCTGATCATCCTCTTAAGAAAAATGAAATACTTGATATCTTTTATAATGGACTAACCGATGCATCTAGAGATTACCTGGATAGTTGTGTTGGTTCTGTTTTCAGGGAAAGAACACCGGATGAAGCTGAAATTCTATTGAATAATATGTTGACAAATGAAAATAACTGGACACTTACTGAACCAACTCCTAAGACTATTCCTAAACCAACTCCGAAGAAGAGGGGTGTTCTATTTCTCAGTCCTGAAAATATGCAAGAGGCAAAGAAATCTATGAAAGAAAAAGGTATTAAAGCTGAAGATGTTAAGAATTTACCTCCTATTGAAGAAATACACGGTCTTAATTTACCGCCTGTTGAAGAAACATATGATCTTAATCCATTACCTATTGAAGAAACACATGGTCTTGATAACCCGGCACAGGTGGTAGAGGTAAATTCTCTCTATAAATATGATAAAGCTGAAATCCCATTTACTAAGTTTGCGAGCCCATGCTTAGATGAGTTTGATAAATTTATGCTTAAGCAAGAAGATTTTAATGCTTATTTTGGTAGACAATTGAAATACAATTCAAATATGCTTGACCACTTGGGTGATTATATGGCTAATGTTAAAGGTGAACTTAAACTTATTAGTAAACATGCTTCTATGGTTACTACTCAAGTAGAACAAGTACTTAAAGCTCAAAATGATTTGCTCAATGAATTGAATAGTAAGAATAATGATAACGTTGTTAGAGTTATGACTAGAGGTGGTAGAATGACTCAGGAACCTTGTATCCTGAAGGCCACCCTAAGAGAATTGAGCAAGATTCTCAGAGAAATAATATAGATGCACCTAGTCCTTCTAATAGGAAGAAAAAAAATGATAGGACTTTGCATGCTTCTAGTAAACCTATTACTGAAACACATGGGAATCCAAATGATATTTCTATTTCTGATGCTGAAACACAATCTGGTAATGAACCTGAAACTAGTGATAATGTTAATGATAATGTTCATGATGATGCTCAACCTAGTAATGATAATGATATAGAAATTGAACCTATTGTTGATCTTGATAACCCACAATCAAAGAATCAATGTTATGATAAGAAAGACTTTGTTGCTAGGAAACATGGTAAAGAAAGAGAACCATGGGTTTAGAAACCCATGCCTTTTCCTCCCAAACCATCCAAGAAAAAGGATGATGAGGATTTTGAGCGCTTTGCTGAAATGATTAGACCTATCTTTTTGCGTATGCGATTAACTGATATGCTTAAAATGAATCCTTATGCTAAGTACATGAAAGATATTTTTACAAATAAAAGAAAGATACCGGAAGCTGAAATTTCCACCATGCTTGCTAATTATACTTTTAAGGGTGGAATACCAAAGAAACTTGGAGATCCGGGAGTACCCACTATACCATGCTCCATTAAAAGAAACTATGTTAAAACTGTTTTATGTGCTCTTGGAGCCAGTGTTAGTGTTATGCCTCTCTCTTTATATCGTAGACTTGATTTGAATAAGTTGACACCTACTGAAATATCTTTGCAAATGGCTGATAAATCAACTGCTATACATGTCGGTATTTGTGAGGATGTGCCTGTTGTTGTTGCAAACATTACTATTTTAACAGACTTTGTTATTCTTGATATTCCCGAGGACGATAGTATGTCTATTATTCTTGGAAGACCTTTTTTGAACACTGTAGGGGCTGTTATTGATTGCACTAAAGGCAATGTCACTTTTCATGTTAATGGTAATGAGCATACGGTACACTTTCCGAGGAAACAACCTCAAGTTCATAGTATCAGCTCTATTGGAAAAATTCCATTGATTATATTTGGAGGTTTTGAATTTCCTCTTCCTACTATCAAGAAGAAATATGATATTCTTATTATTGGGGATGTACATATCCCCGTTGAGGTAACATAGTGTTATTCGAAATTTCTCTAGTTTCATGTTATTCGGAATGAGTTCGTTAACAAGACTTGATCAACCTTGTTAGTGGATTCCTTTTGATAAGCATGAGATGGATGAAACTAGAAGGCACAACCTTCTGTACCCCACGTTTACTTTCTGTTATTTATATTAAATAAAATAAAATTAGTATTTTCTGTCTGCTATCTGAATTATCCGTGCAATATAAAAATACCTCGAAAATAAAAGTTCTCCAAATGCCCTGAAATTTAAATATGATTTTTTTCTAGAATATTTGATAATATTTGGCACTGAGAACACAGCAGGAGGAGCTGGCACCTGGCCACGAGGGTCAGGGGTGCGCCCTACCCCCTGGGTGCGCCCCCCTGCCTCGTGGGCCCATGGTGGCCCTCCTCCACTTATTCCTGCACCCACACACTTCTTCTTCCTCCCACAAACACGAATATCCAGTTCATACCCGAGTCCAAGCTCATTTTGCTGCCATTTTTGATCTCCTTGCTCAAAGCACCTCTCACAAAACTGCTTGGGGAGATTGTTCCTTGGTATGTGACTCCTCTATTGGTCCAATTAGTTTTTGTTCTAGTGCTTTATTCATTGCAAATTTGTGCTGCCTAGGTGACCATGTTCTTGAGCTTGCATGTAAAATTTATATGGTTCCAAGTAGTTTTGATGCATGATAGGCTCTAGGTACTTGTAGGATTAGTTGCTATCAATATTACTGAGTTTGGTTTACTTTTATTTTGAAGTTACTAAAAAAATTCAGAATTTTTCAGAGGAAGAAATATGCTTAGGAAAATGTTCCAAGGTGGTTCTTCAAGAAAGCAAGGACCCAGGCTTGCAATGCGTGATGCTAATGAAGAGCCACCAAGAGATGCTCCAACGCATCCTTGTGAATGGCCTTCTGAGAACTTTATGGATCGAGCAGGAATTAAGGAAGAATTTAATGCATATTTGCGTAACGCTGATCTCGTGAGCTTCTAGGAAGAGAAGTGCAGCCAATATCACTATCTCACTAGTTCCTTTGTGAGGAGGTTTGAATTTTCATCTTCACGTAATTCTCCAACTGTCCTGTTTGATCTTTATGAAAATTCTTACACTATGGACTTAGAGGATTTTACCACTGCTTGCAAACTTCCACAAAGGGGTATTGTCAGGGAACCTCACAAATCTGAATTTAGAGATTTTCTAGTATAACTGTGAGGGAATCTAGAGATATAACACAAGCTACCATAGGGAGCATTCACTTTCCTGCTATACATTATTTTGCTCTCTTCATAGGTATATGCATTAATGGTAAAGATGAGGCATGTCACATGTGTGTTCCTAACCTCAGTATTCTTAGGAGTGCTGTGTTAGGAGATAAATCTTATAATTTGGAGCCATTGTTGCACGTAGGTTGCATCTGAATAGATTTAATGGAGATTTCTTTGGTGGAATTTATGCAACCCACTTAGCTATTTTTCTTGGTATAGCCATACATGAATATGATATTGAGTTGCCTCCTGCTTATTTATATTTTATGCTATGGTTCACCACCAGTTTGTTGAGAGGAGTGAATCACCTCTCCAGTACCGACTAATCTTTGACAAACGACGTGTTGTCCGTATTACTCTCCCTGCTCCTGCCTTCTTTGATTATCGGGCAAAAGGAAGATATGTTATTACCAGAGAGGAGGCAAATGAGTATGAGAGGAGGGCAGAGGCCGCTTGTCGCCATGCTGCAGCTCAGGAGGCGATAGCTGCTGCATCGCAGTACGACCCCAACTACTATTATGGATATCCACCAGGCCAGTCATGGCCGTAGACCAACTTAGGCCAAAAGCCTAAGCTTGGGGGAGTACGTATTTCTCACCAACATTACATTTATGTTCACACACTCATTGCTAGATGTCGGTGCTCATACATTTTCATTGTACCATCCATGCTAGTTTATTTTTCTTTTTATGCTTTCTTCTTGTGTGTTTAATAAACCTTAAGAAAACCAAAAAAACTTAGTTGTAGCTTTTAATTAGTTTACTTTCCATGTTTGTATTAGTAATTAAAAAGAAAACCCAAAAAGATTTCATGTTCTTCTTTAGCTTGTTGGGAGCTTTCCCGTGTAAATAGTTTTATTTCTTTTCTTTTCTTTGGGGGTCGATAGGACAACACCATAATTAAATTGTTGAAGTGGCTCTTATATGCATTATTGTTGATCTGACAAAAGAGCCCATATTGTCTTGTCTTCTCCTGTTTATTGAATGCTTGCAGATTCCAGCTTAGTCCAATGCACGTGCACTATTATTATTATCCACATCATTCGGTCGTGCAAGTGAAAGGCAATAATGATGATTATATGATGAACTTATTGAGATGAGAAAAGCTGGTATGAACCCGACCTCTTTTGTTTTTGTAAATATGATTAGTTCATCGTTCCTGATTTGGCCTATTATGAATAAACATGTTTGCAATGACAACTAGAGATCATAGTGTCTTGTGTCATGCTTGATTAGCTAGGAGCTTATAATGGTTTACCTTGCGTGCCAACATGCTATTAAAATGGTTGTGATGTGGTATGATAGGGTGGTATCCTCCTCTGAATGATTTAAGTGACTTGACTTGGTGCATGTTCACGCATATAGTTGAAACAAAATCAACATAGCCTTCACGATATTTACGTTCATGGTGGATTATATCCTACTCATGCTTGCATTCGGTGTTGATTAATTTTAATGCATGTTCATGACTGTTGTCGCTCTCTGGCTGGTCGCTTCCCAGTCTTTTGCTAGCCTTCACCTGTACTAAGCAGGAATACTGCTTGTGCATCCAACTCCATAAACCCCAAAGTTATTCCATATGACTCCACCATACCTACCTATATATGGTATCTACCTGCCGTTCCAAGTAAATTTGTATGTGCCAAACTCTAAACCTTCAAATAAATATCATGTTTTGTATGCTCAAATAGCTCATCTATCAACTAGGGATGTCCGTATCTTCCATGTTAGGTGGGTTATTCTCAAGAGGAGCGGACTCTGCTCCTCACTCACGAGAAAGTGGCTGGTCACTGGGATGCCCAGTCCCATGCTTTATGCAAATCAAATAAAAATAATTGCAAACAAAACTCCCCCTGGGACTCTTGTTAGTTGGAGGCACTCATTGTTTCGAGCAAGCCATGGATTGATGCTTGTTGGTGGAGGGGGTATAAACTTTACCATTCTGTTTGGGAACCGCCTATGATGTGTGTAGCATGGAAGATATCGCCATCTATTGGTTGTTATGTTGACAATGAAAGTATACCGCTCAAAATATTATTCACCTCTATTTCAAACCGAGCTCTGGCACCCCTACAAATCCCTACTTCCCTCTGCGAAGGGCCTATCTATTTACTTCCATGTTGAGCCATCATCCTCTTATTGAAAAGCACCAGTTGGAGAGCACCGCTGTCATTTGCATTCATTACTGTTAGTTTATATTCAGTATGACTTGACTGGATCTCTTTTACCATGAATTACAATGTCTAGTCAGTCCTTGATCTTTAAAGGTGCTCTGCATTTATGTTCTGCGGTCTCAGTATCACACCCTAGCTAGTCATGCATTAGAGTGTTGCATCATGTTTATTCTTTCACCAGAAACCTGAAATGGGGATGACAGAACCCCCAGTCCCCTCTGAAACCAACTAGGGTTTACTAAAAACTTTTTCAATGAACCTAAAATGCCCATCATTTTTGTCCTGGTTCAGAACCTCTGCCAAAAGTGGTGCACATTTTCCTAGGCCATCTTAGGGTTTTTGAATTAAATCATAAATATTTAAATTTGGGCATTTAAAATTATATAAAATATTTAAATGCTCAAATATCTCCAAACTAAAATGTTTCATGTTGGAAATAATCCAACTATGGACCAGGAGTAGTTTGGTGATTTTAGGAGTAGCCTAAGTATTTTATTTAATTCAACAAAGTTGCAGAAGTATTAAAAAAACAGAAAACAGAAAGAAATGGAAAAAACTTACCTGGCGCCCAGCACCCGGCCCACCTGCCGGCCCAGCCCAGCGCCGCTCCAGCGAGCTGCTTGCCGGCCAGGCAGGCAGGCAGGTGCCCGACGGCGACCGCAGCGCGCGCCACGCACCTGCTCGCCGCCTCGCCGCTCCCTCGCGCCCGGTGACGTCGTGGATCAGCCTCCCTCGCTCCCCCGAACCCCCCAGACACCCCCTCTCCTCTCCAGCTCCTCCCCCTCGCGCTCCCCCGCCATGGCCGACGCCACCATCGCCGTGCCTTCGTCGTAGCCGTGCTCCCCGCCGCCCGTGCGTCCTCTCATCGTGTCCAGGAGCTCCGCCGCTGTCCACTTCATCGAGCAGCCGAGCCCCGAGCGCTCGCAACGCCCGAGTCCACCGCAACGACCTCGCCCGAACCGCCGTCGCCGGAGATCCCCTTCAACGCCGTCGTCGCTCCGGTCCATCTCCGGCCACACCAAGGGCTTCGTCGCACTCACTGTGAGCTTAGCCATCTTCCCCTCCCTTCCGTTCTTGCTCCCGAGCCGTGTAGCGACCTCCCGGAGCTCAACCGCACCCACCGCCGTGGAGCTCGTCGCCGACGTGCTCCCGGTCACCCTCCGGCCACAAACTGGTGTCCATCATGCTCACCGTGTCACTTAGCATCTAGCTAGCCACTCCCCGAGCCTCACCGACCCCTCTAGCGTCAAGTTCGTCTTCGGCCGAACCCCGGTGGCCGCCAAAGTCGTCGCCGGCGCCAACTCCGGCCACCCCGACCCCAACGGACTCCACCAAGAGCTGCGGCTCGACCTCAGCTCCTCTCCGGTGGCCTCCGCGGCTCGTTTGGTTGCCGGAACGGCAAAAATCACTTCCGCCGCCGCGTCGGGCTCGCCGGCGGCTAAACGCCGGTGCAGCCGACCCGGGTTTGACCACGGGTGGGCCCTGGTTGACTCCCCTGAGTCAATGACAGGTGGGGCCCAGCCCTGTTAATTAAACAGGTTTAGTTTTAATTAAACTTTAATTAATCTAATCACACTGACACGCGGGACCCACTGTCAGGTTTGACCCGGACGTGTTCCGTTGACCTGCTGACGTCACACTGACGTCAGGCTGACGCAATAATTGATTTTCTGGAATTAATCTAATATAGGAAATTCCAGAATATAGTTTAAACTTCAAAAATTCATAACTTTTATTCTGTAACTCCAAATCAGACAAATTATATATGAAAAATGATCAGAAAAATCCAATCTATCCATCTGTACTATTTTCATGCATGATTAAACAAGTTAACCTGATGTTTAATGCAGAACAAGGAAAAGCACTTTAAAAGGCCATGTTTGAGTTTGAAATTTGAATCTTTGATTCAAATTGGTTCAAACCCTTCTGGTCTTAGTTGCATTAGCCCAACACACTCATATTGCTATGTTTCATGCATGCATCATATTGTTGCACATTGTTTGGTGATGGTTGTGTATCGGTGTTCTTTGCGGCAGGTTCTGCCCCCGAGGAGTACCGTGATTACCCTAACGAAGAACCGTATCAGTGCATCGAACCATCAGGCAAGCAACCAACCATTTGATCATATCGATACAATCCCATGTTCTCGCTCCTGCTCTCTTTTACTGCATTAAGACAACGCGTTTCAAACTGCTGTGTGCTACGGTAGTTGAACCCATTTCCTCTGCATGACCTGTCATTGCCACAGTAACTAGATGAAACCCACTAGCATGTGTAGGAGTTGATTGAGCCATATGTATGTGTTGTTCCTACCTTGCTATGCCTGCTATGCTTAGAGTCGTGTCAGGTCTGGTTCATCTGGGTGATGGCTAGAGTGAAATGATTATGTCGGTAATGAGAGTGGTGTGGTGAACACGATTTGGTAAAGGTATCGATGAGAGGCCATGTAGGAGTACATGGTGGGTTGTTTCATTGAAGCCGACCTTAAGCACTGAGATCTGTATGTGTGATTTAAGATACAGCTACTACCATGCATTGGGCCCTGAAATATGACCCCGCTCGACTTCTTATTCACCCTAGCTCTCTGTCCAGGAGTTGCACGTAGTTTCTGGTGTTTGTAGCCTACTGGAGGCCGTGGACAGCGCTGACCGTAGGGGTGGGCTGTGATGCGGTAGGTACGTGGCACGGTGTACCGAATACCCGTTAGGTATCTCGGGAACCCTGTTCACATCGTTCGGGGCCGTATGGGAAACCTCGGCCGGACTCCCTGCGGATGGAACCTGGATAGGCGATAAACCTGGACTAGAGGCTTAAGTGTTTAGGTAGGTCGTGGTCTACACCCACGTCGGCTTTCGCTTGAAGTCTGCCGAGCACATGTCGTGTGCAGACGCTAAGTGGTGGAAACATGTATGAAGAAGTACACCCCTGCAGGGTTATCATGATCTATTCGAATAGCCGCGTCCGCGGTAAAGGACTACTTGGTTGCCTATACAGTTCATAGACAAGTAAATGGAAACTACTAAAAGCCTCAAGATAAGTGTGAGTGCCGAGGATGGCTCTTCCGTAGGAAGACGGAGGTGGATCCTCGGTAGTGTATTGAAGTGGTGAGTAGTGGACTCGTGTACGCAAAACCATTTCAAGTTGGAGTCTCGTAGGTTAGCCTAGCCAAGAGTCAAAGCTGGCTTGCTGCAATAACTCCACCAACCCTTCTTGATAATATGCATGTATGTAGGATCTGATGTAAGTCTTGCTGAGTACCTTTGTACTCATGTTGCTATAATTTACATTTTTACAGAAGACGCTGCAACCCCTTCTGATGGGTTCTACGTAGACGTTGACATCAATGAGTAGGCTAAGGCCCAGGTGGTGATCCTGAGCTTGTGAAGGACCACGTAGTATAGCTAGGCTTTCCAAGCCTCTTTTATTTTTCTAGTTGTCTGTACTCAGACAAGTTACTTCCGCTGCTGGTTTGTATGACTGTATGACTTGAATGCTGGGTCGTGTGACCCGTACCTTTGTGTATGTTATGTATGGCTCTCTGAGCCTTAAATAAAGTACTTGTGTCATAGAGTCATGTTGTGATGCCTTGTTGTATTTGCACATATCGAGCATATTGTGTGTATGATTGAAATGCTTGGTATGTGTGGGATCTGACTATCTAGTTGTTTATCTTTAGTAGCCTCTCTTACCGGGAAATGTCTCCTAGTGTTACCGCTGAGCCATGGTAGCTTGCTACTGCTCTGGAACACTTAGGCTGGCCGGCATGTGTCCTTCTTCGTTCCGGTGTCTGTCCCTTCGGGGAAATGTCACGCATTGAGTACCGGAGTCCTGTTGGCCCGCTACAGCCCGGTTTACCGGAGTCCTGCTAGCCCAGTGCTACAGCCCGGACCCACTTGCTGATGACCGACACGTTCGAAGCTGGGTCATGGATGCCTGTCCCTGTAAGTCTGTGCCACTTTGGGTTTACGACTAGTCATGTCAGCCCGGGCTCCTTATCATATGGATGCTAGCGACACTATCATATACGTGAGCCAAAAGGCGCAAACGGTCCCGGGCAAAGGTAAGGCGACACCCGTGGGGATACCGTGCGTGAGGCCGCAAAGTGATATGAGGTGTTACCGGCTAGATCGATGTGACATCGAGTCGGGGTCCTGACAGCGTTGGCATCAGAGCCGGACTGCCTGTAGGTTCTCCAAGCCAAACTGGTCGATGTTGAGTCTAGAAATTCTTTAGTTATATGTAGGGGAATTGTTTGTGGGTTGGAACGTAAGGCTCTTTTTACTCCTTTATCTTATGACATTCTGATCTGAGTCAGTCTATTCTTCCACCGGGGGTTAAGGAATTAGGATCTATTCTCTCTATCAGGATCACGTGTTACTAATCAGTAGTACCTTATAGGTTTGATGGTTACAAGCCTAGTTCAGTTCTACTACCACATTATGTTGTTAGGATGGACTCAGAACTTGATATGATGATGTTGAGTGTGTATGAAATCCTTTGTCAAATGTCTCAAAATCCTTCTTGAGCATTTACAGCTGTTATGCTGCCGAAATTTTGCTAGAAATTCTAATGCCTTTGCATTATGATTGTGCTTTCAGATGGCCACTCGCGACCTCAATCAAGTGGTTCGCCTGACTCGATGCCTAGATGTACCCGGTCATACCGCCATGTTGGTCAGGGTAATGACTGAGGCTGGATACCGTTGGTATCCTGAGTACACGGTCGAAGAGCAATTCCGAGACTTTAATCAAAGCCAGTATCTCTGCACTGTCAGGATATTTCCATCTTATCCTGGGTCCACCGAGCCCCTTCACTGCTCCTATGGACTCGGGGTTACTATTGAGATGGCTGTGCAGGACGCCGCCTACTCTATGATGACCATCATGCGAGTCAGGTCCGGCCTATTTCGGGACTCTGATTTCCGGTATATGCCAGGATCACTTCCGGGAGCACAAGGGTATCTCCAGGCTATCTATGCTGACCCCACCCAGGAGGATTCACGGACTCGCACCACTGCTGAGATGCTCGAGGATAAGGACCGTGAAAATCGGGCCTTGAGGTTAGAGCTCTTCAATACCCGTGCTGACCATTGGGCCACATTGACTCGGTTTGCACCGGCGGTGCAAGCTGGATATTCGGATATGCGCGATCTCTATCCTGTGAGATCTGCTCTGCCAGACGTGATGGGTTGGCGTGATGTAGGAGGCATCACCCCACCTCGCGGTCCCCGCAGGCCACCGTCTGTTGGTCCAAGACCTCATCCTAGTCCCTATGGTCCACAAGCTCCGCGAGATCGTCTGTTTCCGGATGATCATGTTGAGCTTCCAGGCTATGGAGGTGACTTCTACGAGGACTACTACGGATCGGTCTGAGTTAGTGGTAGTATCACTAGTTCGTGTTAGCTGTGTCGTCTATCGTCCTGCGTGACTCGTGGGATATGACCTAGTTGTATCGCCTTCCGGAGGTGTAGAAAAATAATGTATAGGAGCTGGGAATGCCTCCGATGAGATGTAATCCTCTTTTCACCGTAATAGTACTTTGTTTGGTCTTGTACTAAACCCTGTATGGTGTGTATGACGATGGAATAAAGAAGCAGTTTCTGTATCTACCATGTCATACGGATGATCATCTTGCATTCCGAGTTATTCCTTACATTCTGTATCCTATGTCGGAATTTTATCATTCTGACTGAATCATTGTCTTGTTTACCTAGGATGGTCAACACGCGCACTAACCCTGCTCCTCAAGAGCAGGCCGAAGGCAGTGAAGTCAGGAATGCAAATCTGCCTCATCCTCCTTCCCTAGCCGAGGTTATGATGGAAGCCGAAAGGAATAAACGGGAGACCAACCGTTTGTTGGAGCGTATTGAACAGAACACAGCACACCATCAGAGGACTAATGTGGTGTCACTCAGTGATTTCATCAAGTTACATCCACCCACGTTCCACCACTCCGTCGAGCCTCTCGACGCTGATGACTGGCTTCGCAGTATCTCTCACAAGCTGCGTTCCGCGCTAGTAGCTGAGGCCGACAAGGTCACCTTTGCTGCATATCATCTTGAAGGCCCCGCCAGTCTATGGTGGGAGAATTATGGAGCTATGCGCCCAGCGGGCCATGTCACTACTTGGGCTGAATTCAGCGAGGCTTTCCGTGAACATCACATTCCGGAGGGTCTCATGGACCGTAAACGTGAGGAATTTTGCAATTTCACCCAAGGCCGACTCTCTGTGGATGCTTACAGCAGGGAGTTTGGTAACCTCGCACGATATGCAACTGAGGAAGTTTCTACTGATGCCAAGAAGCAAGCAAGGTTCCGTAAGGGGCTTAGTCCTGAGCTTCGCCGCGACCTCCGTCTGCATGAGTGCACATCTTTTCAGAAACTTGTTAACAAGGCCATCAGTGCTGAAACTGGTCAGACTGATTATGACGCAACACGCAAGCATGGCCGTGACATGGGTTCCTCATCCGGTGCTGGTCCTCAGAAGCGCCGCGTGTGGGTGCCCAACACCGCCCTGCCACCCAGGTTCACACCGAGGCCATCTTTCCAGGCGCCTCGCCCTGTTCAACAGTCTGCACCAGCCAAGCCCTATGGGGGTCCAACCAACAATGCTCCTCCACGTACCAGTTCCGTGACTTGTTTCAAGTGTGGGGAATCTGGCCACTATATGCGTGAGTGTCCCCAGACCAACCCCAACCAATCTGCTAAAGCTGTTGGCCGTGGCAAGCCGACAGGGAAAGTGTTCCACGCCAAGCCGGCCACCGCTACACGTGGCCATGTCAACTGTATCTCTGCCGAGGAAGCTCAAGAGGATCCCAACGTCGTTCTTGGTACGCTTCTTGTTAATTGCCACCCGGCATCTGTTCTTTTCGATACAGGAGCCTCTCATTCTTTTATATCCGAAAATTATGCTCGTTTGCATAACATCGCATTCTGTGACATGCCAACCTCTATGGTAATTCAAACTCCGGGATCCAAATGGCAAACTTCTAGAGTAAGCCATGGAAATGAAATCCAAGTCGACAGACTTGTTTTCCTCGCATCTTTGATAGCCCTTAAATCTTCAGATATTAATATCATTCTGGGTATGGACTGGATGTCAGTTCATCATGCCCAAATTGATTGCTTCTCTAGGACTGTTCAACTTACCCATCCTTCGGGGAAGATAGTCAATGTCTTGACCCGAATAGCCAAGCGACAGTTATATTCTCTTAACGCCAGCCCTTTGCCAGACCTTGAGGACGTCCCGGTAGTCCGTGACTTTCCGGATGTCTTCCCAGAGGAATTGCCAGGTGTTCCACCTGACAGGGATGTTGAGTTCGTAATAGACCTCATTCCAGGAACCGTTCCGATTGCTAGAAGACCCTATAAGATGGCACCACTAGAACTAGCCGAGCTTAAGAAACAACTCGATGAGTCCTTGAAAAAGGGTTTCATCCGACCTAGTTCATCTCCGTGGGCTTGCCCCGTCCTCTTCGTCAAGAAGAAGGATGGTACGGACCGGATGGTTGTAGATTACCGACCTGTCAATTTGGTCACAATCAAGAACAAATATCCGCTCCCTAGGATCAACGACCTGTATGATCAGCTCGCTGGATCCTCAGTCTTCTCCAAAATGGATTTGAGGTTGGGCTACCATCAAATCAAAATCAGAAACGGGGACATTCCTAAAACGGCCTTTGTTACTCGTTATGGCCAATACGAGTACACTGTCATGTCCTTCGGTCTAACCAACGCTCCAGCCACCTTTTCTCGGTTAATGAACTCAATCTTCATGGAGTATTTGGATAAATTCGTCGTGGTTTACCTAGATGATATACTCATCTACTCCAAGAACGAGGGGGAACATGCTGAACATCTAAGGCTAGTGTTGAAGAAACTTCGAGAGCATCGCCTTTATGCCAAGTTTTCCAAATGTGAATTTTGGTTGTCAGAAGTGACCTATCTGGGTCATGTAATATCTGGTAAAGGTATTGCTGTTAACCCTGAGCGAGTTCAAGCCGTCCTTAATTGGACTCCACCTGAATCGGTCAAGCAAGTTCGGAGTTTTCTAGGCTTAGCGAGTTATTGCCGTCGCTTTTTCGAAAACTTCTCCAAAGTTGCTAAACCTCTAACCGAACTCCTCAAGAAAGATAAAAAGTTCGAATGGACTCCACAATGTGAGCACAGCTTTCAGGAACTGAAAAGACGCCTGACTTCTGCTCCCGTTCTAGTACCGCCAGACTTCTCTAAGGACTTTGTTATCTACTGCGACGCCTCGCGACAAGGACTAGGCTGTATTCTCATGCAAGATCGACATGTAATTGCTTACGCCTCACGGCAATTGCACCCACATGAGGAGAATTATCCTACTCATGATCTAGAGCTTGCAGCTGTAGTCTATGCACTTAAAACCTGGCGACATTACCTCCTCGGTAATCATTGCGAAATATTCACTGATCACCAAAGTTTGAAGTACATCTTCACCCAACGGATTTGAATCTCAGGCAAAGATGTTGGGTTGAGTTGATCACAGATTTCGACTTAGGAATAACTTACACCCCAGGGAAAGCCAACGTCATGGCTGATGCGCCGCAAATCTTATTGTAACAACCTGATGTTACAACAAAGTCAACCGCTTCTCCATGAGGAATTTCGGAAGCTTAACCTTCACATTGTTCCTCAAGGATTTCTTTCCACCTTGGTGGCGAAACCTACTCTTACGGATCAAATCATCGCTGCCCAAAAGCGAGATAAGGGGATATCTAAAATCAAGGAGAACATTGCTAGCGGAGGTGCTAGTTGTTTCTCCACAAATGATAATGGTGTTGTGTACTTTGAGAACCGTCTAGTGGTTCCCAAGAACCAGCATCTACGGCAGTTGATCCTTAAGGAGGCTCATGAATCTCCTCTCACCATTCATCCGGTAGTACTAAGATGTATCAGGACCTACGCCAGAGGTTCTGGTGGACTAGGATGAAGAGAGAAATTGCTCAGTATATTGCTAATTGCGACGTCTGTCGTCGTGTAAAAGCAGAGCATCAACGGCCTGCTGGCACCCTTCAGCCCCTAGCTATTCCTGAATGGAAATGGGATAAAATTGGTATGGATTTCATTACCGGTTTTCCCAGGACCAAGAGAGGGAATAATGCTATCTTTGTCGTTGTCGATCGTCTTTCCAAAGTGGCCCATTTCTTACCTGTTCGTGAGAGTATAACCGCTAGTCAGCTGGCAGACTTATACATCTCCCGAATAGTGTCTCTCCATGGTGTTCCTTTGGAAATTAACTCGGATCGAGGAAGTCTTTTCACCTCTCGATTTTGGGAAAGTTTCCAAAACGCTATGGGAACCCGCCTTTCCTTTAGCACCGCTTTTCACCCTCAATCGAGTGGTCAAGTAGAACGCGTCAACCAGATCCTAGAAGACATGCTTCGAGCCTCTATTATCTCATTCGGAATGGATTGGGAGAAGTGCCTTCCATTTGCCGAATTTGCTTACAACAACAGCTATCAATCTAGCTTGGGTAAAGCCCCTTTTGAAGTTCTCTATGGACGACGGTGTCGAACACCCATTAACTGGTCAGAGACCGGGGAAAGACAATTCTTTGGCCCGGATATGATTCAGGAAGCAGAAGAGCAAGTTCGCATCGTTCGTGAAAAGTTGAAAACAGCCCAATCTCGTCAAAAGAGTCAATATGACCGAAAACATAAGGCTATGACTTTCGAGGTTGACGAGAAGGCTTACCTTCGGGTTACCCCTCTGAAGGGAACCCATCGTTTCGGTATCAAAGGCAAATTGGCTCCTCGTTACATTGGACCTTTTCGCATTCTCGCCAAACGAGGAGAAGTTGCCTACCAATTGGAACTACCTCCGCACCTCTCCAGAGTCCACGATGTCTTCCACGTTTCTCAACTCAGGCGTTGCTTTTCGGATCCTATCCGTGGAGTGGACTACGAAACGCTTGATCTCCAAGATAATCTTACATATCGAGAGTACCCCATTCGTATCCTCGATCAGGCCGAGCGTACCACTCGACGTCATAACATCAAGTTTCTCAAAGTTCAATGGTCGCACCATTCTGAGGATGAAGCAACTTGGGAAAGGGAGGATCGTCTTCGACTTGAGTATCCCGCCTTCTTCCCGAAGGAACCCAAATCTCGGGACGAGATTCTTTTGAGTGGGGGTGAGTTGTCACACCCTAGCTAGTCATGCATTAGAGTGTTGCATCATGTTTATTCTTTCACCAGAAACCTGAAATGGGGATGACAGAACCCCCAGTCCCCTCTGAAACCAACTAGGGTTTACTAAAAACTTTTTCAATGAACCTGAAATGCCCTTCTAAAATGCCCATCATTTTTGTCTTGGTTCAGAACCTCTGCCAAAAGTGATGCACATTTTCCTAGGCCATCTTAGGGTTTTTGAATTAAATCATAAATATTTGAATTTGGGCATTTAAAATTATATAAAATATTTAAATGCTCAAATATCTCCAAACTAAAATGTTTCATGTTGGAAATAATCCAACTATGGACCAGGAGTAGTTTGGTGATTTTAGGAGTAGCCTAAGTATTTTATTTAATTCAACAAAGTTGCAGAAGTATTAAAAAAAACAGAAAACAGAAAAAATGGGAAAAACTTACCTGGCGCCCAGCACCCGGCCCACCTGCCGGCCCAGCCCAGCGCCGCTCCAGCGAGCTGCTTGCCGGCCAGGCAGGCAGGCAGGTGCCCGACAGCGACCGCAGCGCGCGCCACGCACCTGCTCGCCGCCTCGCCGCTCCTCGCGCCCGGTGACATCGTGGATCAGCCTCCCTTGCTCCCCCGAACCCCCCAGACACCCCCGCTCCTCTCCAGCTCCTCCCCCTCGCGCTCCCCCGCCATGGCCGACGCCACCATCGCCGTGCCTTCGTCGTAGCCGTGCTCCCCGCCGCCCGTGCGTCCTCTCATCGTGTCCAGGAGCTCCGCCGCTGTCCACTTCATCGAGCAGCCGAGCCTCGAGCGCTCGCAATGCCCGAGTCCACCGCAACGACCTCGCCCGAACCGCCGTCGCCGGAGATCCCCTTCAACGCCGTCGTCGCTCCGGTCCATCTCCGGCCACACCAAGGGCTTCGTCGCACTCACTGTGAGCTTAGCCATCTTCCCCTCCCTTCCGTTCTTGCTCCCGAGCCGTGTAGCGACCTCCCGAAGCTCAACCGCACCCACCGCCGTGGAGCTCGTCGCCGACGTGCTCCCGGTCACCCTCCGGCCACAAACTGGTGTCCATCATGCTCACCGTGTCACTTAGCATCTAGTTAGCCACTCCCCGAGCCTCACCGACCCCTCTAGCGTCAAGTTCGTCTTCGGCCGAACCCCGGTGGCCGCCAAAGTCGTCGCCGGCGCCAACTCCGGCCACCCCGACCCCAACGGACTCCACCAAGAGCTGCGGCTCGACCTCAGCTCCTCTCCGGTGGCCTCCGCGGCTCGTTTGGTTGCCGGAACGGCAAAAATCACTTCCGCCGCCGCGTCGGGCTCGCCGGCGGCTAAACGCCGGTGCAGCCGACCCGGGTTTGACCACGGGTGGGCCCTGGTTGACTCCCCTGAGTCAATGACAGGTGGGGCCCAGCCCTGTTAATTAAACAGGTTTAGTTTTAATTAAACTTTAATTAATCTAATCACACTGACACGCGGGACCCACTGTCAGGTTTGACCCGGACGTGTTCCGTTGACCTGCTGACGTCACACTGACGTCAGGCTGACGCAATAATTGATTTCCTGAATTAATCTAATATAGGAAATTCCAGGATATAGTTTAAACTTTAAAAATTCATAACTTTTATTCTGTAACTCCAAATCAGACAAATTATATATGAAAAATGATCAGAAAAATCCAATCTATCCATCTGTACTATTTTCATGCATGATTAAACAAGTTAACCTGATGTTTAATGCAGAACAAGGAAAAGCACTTTAAAAGGCCATGTTTGAGTTTGAAATTTGAATCTTTGATTCAAATTGGTTCAAACCCTTCTGGTCTTAGTTGCATTAGCCCAACACACTCATATTGCTATGTTTCATGCATGCATCATATTGTTGCACATTGTTTGGTGATGGTTGTGTATCGGTGTTCTTTGCGGCAGGTTCTGCCCCCGAGGAGTACCGTGATTACCCTAACGAAGAACCGTATCAGTGCATCGAACCATCAGGCAAGCAACCAACCATTTGATCATATCGATACAATCCCATGTTCTCGCTCCTGCTCTCTTTTACTGCATTAAGACAACGCGTTTCAAACTGCTGTGTGCTACGGTAGTTGAACCCATTTCCTCTGCATGACCTGTCATTGCCACAGTAACTAGATGAAACCCACTAGCATGTGTAGGAGTTGATTGAGCCATATGTATGTGTTGTTCCTACCTTGCTATGCCTGCTATGCTTAGAGTCGTGTCAGGTCTGGTTCATCTGGGTGATGGCTAGAGTGAAATGATTATGTCGGTAATGAGAGTGGTGTGGTGAACACGATTTGGTAAAGGTATCGATGAGAGGCCATGTAGGAGTACATGGTGGGTTGTTTCATTGAAGCCGACCTTAAGCACTGAGATCTGTATGTGTGATTTAAGATACAGCTACTACCATGCATTGGGCCCTGAAATATGACCCCGCTCGACTTCTTATTCACCCTAGCTCTCTGTCCAGGAGTTGCACGTAGTTTCTGGTGTTTGTAGCCTACTGGAGGCCGTGGACAGCGCTGACCGTAGGGGTGGGCTGTGATGCGGTAGGTACGTGGCACGGTGTACCGAATACCCGTTAGGTATCTCGGGAACCCTGTTCACATCGTTCGGGGCCGTATGGGAAACCTCGGCCGGACTCCCTGCGGATGGAACCTGGATAGGCGATAAACCTGGACTAGAGGCTTAAGTGTTTAGGTAGGTCGTGGTCTACACCCACGTCGGCTTTCGCTTGAAGTCTGCCGAGCACATGTCGTGTGCAGACGCTAAGTGGTGGAAACATGTATGAAGAAGTACACCCCTGCAGGGTTATCATGATCTATTCGAATAGCCGCGTCCGCGGTAAAGGACTACTTGGTTGCCTATACAGTTCATAGACAAGTAAATGGAAACTACTAAAAGCCTCAAGATAAGTGTGAGTGCCGAGGATGGCTCTTCCGTAGGAAGACGGAGGTGGATCCTCGGTAGTGTATTGAAGTGGTGAGTAGTGGACTCGTGTGCGCAAAACCATTTCAAGTTGGAGTCTCGTAGGTTAGCCTAGCCAAGAGTCAAAGCTGGCTTGCTGCAATAACTCCACCAACCCTTCTTGATAATATGCATGTATGTAGGATCTGATGTAAGTCTTGCTGAGTACCTTTGTACTCATGTTGCTATAATTTACATTTTTACAGAAGACGCTGCAACCCCTTCTGATGGGTTCTACGTAGACGTTGACATCAATGAGTAGGCTAAGGCCCAGGTGGTGATCCTGAGCTTGTGAAGGACCACGTAGTATAGCTAGGCTTTCCAAGCCTCTTTTATTTTTCTAGTTGTCTGTACTCAGACAAGTTACTTCCGCTGCTGGTTTGTATGACTGTATGACTTGAATGCTGGGTCGTGTGACCCGTACCTTTGTGTATGTTATGTATGGCTCTCTGAGCCTTAAATAAAGTACTTGTGTCATAGAGTCATGTTGTGATGCCTTGTTGTATTTGCACATATCGAGCATATTGTGTGTATGATTGAAATGCTTGGTATGTGTGGGATCTGACTATCTAGTTGTTTATCTTTAGTAGCCTCTCTTACCGGGAAATGTCTCCTAGTGTTACCGCTGAGCCATGGTAGCTTGCTACTGCTCTGGAACACTTAGGCTGGCCGGCATGTGTCCTTCTTCGTTCCGGTGTCTGTCCCTTCGGGGAAATGTCACGCATTGAGTACCGGAGTCCTGTTGGCCCGCTACAACCCGGTTTACCGGAGTCCTGCTAGCCCAGTGCTACAGCCTGGACCCACTTGCTGATGACCGACACGTTCGAAGCTGGGTCATGGATGCCTGTCCCTGTAAGTTTGTGCCACTTTGGGTTTACGACTAGTCATGTCAGCCCGGGCTCCTTATCATATGGATGCTAGCGACACTATCATATACGTGAGCCAAAAGGCGCAAACGGTCCTAGGCAAAGGTAAGGCGACACCCGTGGGGATACCGTGCGTGAGGCCGCAAAGTGATATGAGGTGTTACCGGCTAGATCGATGTGACATCGAGTCGGGGTCCTGACACTCAGAAAGGGCTAGCGAGATACCATCTTGTTATATCATATTTTTATGATTGTTTTGAGAAAGTGTTGTCATCCGAGATTTATTATTATTGCTCGTTAGTTGATTATGCCATTAATATGAGTAAATTTGAGACCTAAGCATTATTGTGAATGTGGTTAGTCATAATCTTTGCTGAAAACTTGAATGCTGGCTTTACATATTTACAAACAACAAGAGCAAACAGAGTTTGTAAAAGTTTTTCTTTATCACTTTCAGTTTGTCAACTGAATTGCTTGAGGACAAGCAAGGGTTTAAGCTTGGGGGAGTTGATACGTCTCCATCTATCTACTTTTCCAAACACTTTTGCCCTTGTTTTGGACTCTAACTTGCATGATTTGAATGGAACTAACCCGGACTGACGCTATTTTCAACAGAATTGCCATGGTGTTATTTATGTGCAGAAACAAAAGTTCTCGGAATGACCTGAAACTTCACGAAACAACTTTTCGGAAATAATAAAAAATCCTTGCAAAAGATGAAGGCCAGGGGGGCCACCACCTGTCCACGAGGGTGGGGGCGCGCCTGCCCCCCTAGGGCACGCCCCCCTACCTCGTGGGCCTCCTGGAGCTCCTCCGACCTCAACTCCAACTCTATATATTTGGTTTCGGAGAAAAAAATCAGAGAGAAGAAATCATCGCATTTTATGATACGGAGCCGCCGCCAAGCCCTAAAACCTCTCGGGAGGGCTGATATGGAGTCCGTTCGGGGCTCCGGAGAGGGGAATCCGTCGCCATCGTCATCATCAACCATCCTCCATCACCAATTTCATGATGCTCACCGCCATGCGTGAGTAATTCCATCGTAGGCTTGCTGGACGGTGATGGGTTGGATGGGATCTATCATGTAATCGAGTTAGTTTTGTTAGGGTTTGATCCCTAGTATCCACTATGTTCTGAGATTGATGTTGCTATGACTTTGTCATGCTTAATGCTTGTCACTAGGGCCCGAGTGCCATGATTTCAGATCTGAACCTATTATGTTTTCATCAATATATGAGAGTTCTTGATCCTATCTTGCAAGTCTATAGTCACCCATTATGTGTTATGATCCGTTAACCCCGAAGTGACAATAATCAGGATACTTACCGGTGATGACCATAGTTTGATGAGTTCATGTATTCACTATGTGTTAATGCTTTGTTCTGGTACTCTATTAAAAGGAGGCCTTAATATCCCTTAGTTTCCGTTAGGACCCCGCTGCCACGGGAGGTTAGGACAAAATATGTCATGCAAGTTCTTTTCCGTAAGCACGTATGACTATATTCAGAATACATGCCTACATCACATTGATGAACTGGAGCTAGTTTTGTGTCACCCTAGGTTATGACTGTTACATGATGAACCACATCCGGCATAATTCTCCATCACTGATCCGTTGCCTACGAGCTTTCCATATATTGTTCTTCGCTTATTTACTTTTCCATTGCTATTGCTATCATCACTATAAAATACCAAAAATATTACTTTTGCTACCATTACCACTACTATCATATTACTTTGCTACTAAACACTTTGCTGCAGATATTAAGTTTCCAGGTGCGGTTGAATTGACAACTCAGCTGCTAATACTTGAGAATATTCTTTGGCTCCCCTTGTGTCGAATCAATAAATTTGGGTTGAATACTCTACCCTTGAAAACTGTTGCGATCCCCTATACTTGTGGGTTATCACCGTCTGGCCCTATCAACATAGTTTTTTTTCGAAACGGTCCGTGTCAACATAGTGAATCGGAAGAGAATTGTAGTTGTGAGCATGGCAGTACGGACCCACCAGGTCCACTCCCGAACACAAGCAAGCGCCTCTTTTACTACTCAGATGAACCCCTCGCTTTTTTACTCTAATCCACCCTGCTGATATCTAAGACCCACATCATTTTCAACGTATATTCAATTAACGACAGAATTGCATAACTTTTTTTAGTAGTAATTCGGAGGAGCAGGCTATAAAATGGATTGTGCGGTCTCTGTGGCCCATCTAACAACATGACCAACCCAACAGTTTTTTCTTTGGGAAAATAGGTAGACCGGTATTTCTTTTTGAAGAATACCCAAGCTAGGCCTATTTGTTTTCTTCGACTTACTGGGCTGCAAATCTTTTAAGACGAGGAGGGGTGCATTCCGGCCTGGCCGAAGAGTATGGTCTGTGTCTGCTAAAAATAATATCAAAAGGGGTTAAAAATTCCAAAAAAATAAATAGCAAATGGGATATTAGTTTGTTTTTGTTTTTGTTCTTCACTGATATCTTATACTCCCTCCGTCCCAAAATTCTTGTCTTAGATTAGTCTAGATACAGATGTATCTAATACCAAGACGTGACTTGATGCATCCATATTTAGACAAATCTAAGACAAGAATTTTAGGACGGAGGGAGTATTTCATTGGATTTAACATGACATAGTACTAATTTATTTTTAAATTTGTTTTAGTGTGGCTACTAATTTTTGGATTAAGAATATTTTTTCCCCAGCAAAAATTTGTGAATTTTCAAAATTTCCCACATATTTAATTAAATTTTTTAACCCTGGTACTGATCAGAAAATAGGCAGCAATTCTAAAAATGGAAAACGGGCTGCAATAAATTCCATATGAATTAGAAAATGAGTAAAAAATATAAAAATAATAGCAAATGGGCTATACACGCCACAGATTTCGAGGCTGACTTGTTTACGCAAGGCTTTGTCAGTCAACACACGATTCTAGCAGCAGTGACTGTTGGATTTCCATCCAACGGCCGACGTGCTTCTTCAATCTTTGATCTTCCTGCTCCACCCGCCTAAACTAGCGTCGGCGGGACTGCCTGCTCCCTCCTCTTGTGGGCTGCTGTGATGCCGCACAGGCTTCCCCGACCCACCCTACTCCCTCCGCTGGGCTGGCCGCACGCAATCAACTGCCTCCTTATTACGCGAAAAAAATGATTACTCCCACTGACATCTGGGGCGCACCTATTAGGAGGCTGACCTGTGGGCCTACTGAGTTGACGCGTACGCAGGGCTTGTCAACTTAGTCAACAAACGATTCTAGCAGCAGTAACCATTGGATTTGAATCGAACGGTCCTGCTGCTTCTTCAATCGCTGCTCTTCTTGCACCAGCCGCCCAAACCAGCGCCGGCGAGACCGCCTGCTCCTGCCTCCAGTGGCCGACTGTGCTGCCATTGAGACCTCACCGCCCCCTACTACTCCCACCGCTAGCCAGGCGCTGCAGCGACGGCAGCCTCACACCACAGCCGAACCAGTGAACCCTCATACTCCTCTCCGCATGGGCATCCACTGCCGCGTCTTCCCCGGCTCCGTGTTGTCCCCTTCCTAGGCCTCGCCATCGTCCACCGCCTTGGTGCTCTCGGCGCGACGTGGTCAATGTGGTCAACGACCGACTTCCATCGGAAGAGTACTGTACGTGGAGAGGCTGACAGCTGGGTCCATGGCCACAACCCAGTTTTTTTGTGATTTGCCAAGTAAGTCACTTTGTCAGGCCTGTTGGGCTGCAAATCTTTCAAGACGGGGAGAGCTTCATTCGGCTGGCCGAGAAAATGGCCTATCAGTAATGAGAAATGGGCTGTATATTTTTAAAACACATCAAACCGACAATTAGTTTCAAATTTCTTTTTTTCATTTCGAGATTTTAAATTGCATTGATTTTTATGCGTGGACAATTTGTTGGATTTTATAATGATATATATTTATTTATTTTTAAAATCAGTTTGAAAGTGACTCGAAATTTCGGGATTAAAAAGAGTTCGGACAGCACCGAAATATGCAAAATTTTGTATAATTTTTTAACCGTGGCCACAATATGGGTTGTAATGCTAACAAAAAGAATATGGGCTCCAAAATAACCTTAAGAATTAGCAAATGGGTTGTAAATTATTAGAAATAATGGCAGATGAGTTGTATGCTGTTTTCCACAGATTTGAGGCTTTCCTAAAAAAAGGTTGACACACAAGCAGTGACTGTTGGATGGCCATCCAACGGCCGTCGTGCTTCTTCAATCTCTACTCTTCTTGCTCCAGCCGCTCAAACAAGCGCTGGCGGGACTGCCTGCTCCCTCCTCCCCGTGGTCGGCTGTGCTGCCGCACAAGCCTCACCGCCCCACCATACTCCCATTGCTGGCCTAGCCATCCCTCTACTCACCCACACCTTCTGTTATTCTCCGGCGACGTGATACGTCTCCAACGTATCTATAATTTTTGATTGCTCCATGCTATATTATCTACTGTTTTAGACAATATTGGGCTTTATTATCCACTTTTATATTACTTTTGGGACTAACCTATTAACTGGAGGCCCAGCCCAGATTTGCTGTTTTATGCCTATTTCAGTGTTTCGAAGAAAAGGAATATCAGACGGAGTCGAAACGAAACGAAATCAACTGGAGAAGTTATTTTTGGAAGGAAACACACCTGATGAACTTGGACCCCACGTCAGGAGAGACACGGGCTGCCCACGAGGGTGGGGGGCGCCCACTCCCCTAGGGCGCGCCCCCTGCCTCGTGGGGCCCCCGTGGCTCCCCTGACGTGCTTCTTCTGCCTATATAAGTCCATATACCCTAAAACTTCCAGAGCACAATAGATCGGGAGTTCCGCCGCCAGAAGCCTCCGTAGCCACCGAAAGCCAATCTAGACCCATTCCGGCACCCTGCCGGAGGGGGCAATCCCTCTCCGGTGGCCATCTTCATCATCCTAGTGCTCTCCATGACAAGGAGGGAGTAGTTCTCCCTCGAGGCTGAGGGTATGTACCAGTAGCTATGTGTTTGATCTCTCTCTCTCGTGTTCTTGATTTGGCACGATCTTGATGTATCACGAGCTTTGCTATTATAGTTGGATCCTATGTTTCTCCTCCCCCTCTTCTCTCTTGTAATGAATTGAGTTTTCCCTTTGGAGTTATCTTATCAGATTGAGTCTTTAAAGATTTGAGAACACTTGATATATGTCTTGCCGTGCGTATCTGTGGTGACAATGGGATGCCACGTGATTCACTTGATGTATGTTTTGGTGATCAACTTGCGGGTTCTGCCCATGAACCTATGCATAGGGGTTGGCACACGTTTTCGTCGTGATTCTCCGGTAGGAACTTTGGGGCACTCTTTGAGGTCCTTTGTGTTGGTTGAATAGATGAATCTGAGATTGTGTGATGCATATCGTATAATCATACCCACGGATACTTGAGGTGACATTGGAGTATCTAGGTGACATTAGGGTTTTGGTTGATTTGTGTCTTAAGGTGTTATTCTAGTACGAACTCTAGGGCTGTTTGTGACACTTATAGGAATAGCCCAACGGATTGATTGGAAAGAATAACTTTGAGGTGGTTTCGTACCCTACCATAATCTCTTCGTTCGTTCTCCGCTATTAGTGACTTTGGAGTGACTCTTTGTTGCATGTTGAGGGATAGTTATGTGATCCAATTATGTTAGTATTGTTGAGGGAACTTACACAAGATAAAATATGAACCCTAGGCCTTGTTTCCTAGCATTGCAATACCGCTTACGCTCACTTTTATCATTCGTTACCTTGCTGTTTTTATATTTTCAGATTACAAATACCATTATCTACTATCCATATACCACTTGTATCACCATCTCTTCGCCGAACTAGTGCACCTATACAATTTACCATTGTATTGGGTGTGTTGGGGACACAAGAGACTCTTTGTTATTTGGTTGCAGGGTTGCTTGAGAGAGACCATCTTCATCCTACGCCTCCTACGGATTGATAAACCTTAGGTCATCCACTTGAGGGAAATTTGCTACTGTCCTACAAACCTCTGCACTTGGAGGCCCAACAACGTCTACAAGAAGAAGGTTGTGTAGTAGACATCAAGCTCTTTTCTGGCGCCGTTGCCGGGGAGGTTAGCGCTTGAAGGTATATCTTTAGATCTTGCAATCGAGTCTTTTAGTTTCTTGTTTTATCACTAGTTTAGTTTATAAAGAAAATTACAAAAAATGGAATTAAGTTTGTCTCATACGCTTCACTTTTTAATATCTTTCGTGAGTATGATGGAAAGGATAATTGTGCTCAAGTGCTAGAAGAAGAAATCCATAAAATGTTTGGTACTAAATCTTTGAATGATGAGCATGATTGCAATTTTGTTAGTATAAATTCTTTGAATATCCATGATGCTAATGATGATTGCACTAGTTATGATGAAAATGCCTCCTATAAACATGTCAATTTTTGTGGAGTAGATTGGGTTTGCAAGTACACACCAAATAGGGAAGATAGATATTGCAAGAGGCATAAGTGTTTAGAAACTAAATTGTTGCAAGAAAGTCTTGATGAAAGTGCTGAAAATTTAAAATATCTTTACCGTACTTGTGAACTTTGTAATGAACATGGTCATTTAAATATCAAATGCAAACTGTTTCATGACCGAATCGTGTCCAAAAATTGTGATGACTTGATTTACCTTGCGCATTATAATGAACTAAGTTTGATTTTGGGTTATGAAGAATTGAAACGTCAAACTAAGCATATTCCAGAATATAACCTTGAAAAATTCCTTGATATTGATCTAGAGAAGGTTTATATGTATTGTGCGGTGAATTGCATTGAAAATCCTTATATTGCCAATTACATAAAGAAAAGAAAACAAATAGAGGATGAAGAGAATACTAATGAAAGGGAAGAGACTTCCCAATATCCTCCTATTATTTCTTATGATGAATCAGGTAACGAGGAGGAGCCTTTTATTCAACCTATCTCATTAATAAGGAGCTCCAAAAAGAGGATTGAACCCCCCCATGATGTGGTGAAGAGGAAGAAAATAAAAAGGAAGAGAGGTAAAAAGGTATCTCTCCAAATAAAGTTGCTCCTATTATTGCCGTGCCTCATGAAAATGAAGATGATACACTTTATGATGATCTTGTTATGCCTATTGCTTGTTGTGATGATTATGATTGGGAAGATAATGATACTTCTTATGATCTTGAAAATCTTTTTGGTACTTGCTTGGAAGAATATGATAGTAATGTTTGCTATACTATTGGTGCTATCCATACTATTAATGATGAGAGTGATTATGCTTATGATATGAAAAGGCCCAAGCTTGGGGAAGCTATGTTTGATAATGATGATATTTTTAGTCTCCCAACTTTTGATATGCAAGTTTATAATGATGATAGCATGCCTCCTACTTATGATAATTATTGTGATGATACATATGCTATAAAAAGTAGTGATTATATTTATAAAACTTACCATGATTATGATTACCCCTTCTCTGAACATTACTCTTTTAATTTGGAAACAATTTATAGTATTCAAGTCTCTTATGATACTCCCACTATTCCGAATGCGAAGAATTTTGCTTATGTGGAGAGTAATAAAAAATTTATGCTTGTAGATCATGAAAAGAATGATTTAGGTGCTGGTTATATTGTTGAATTCATTCATGATGCTACTGAAAATTATTATTAGGGAGGAATATATGCTTGTAGGAATTGCAATAATATCAAGTTTCCTCTCTATGTGCTTAAAGTTTTGAAGTTATGCTTGTTTTACCCTCCTATGCTAGTTGATTCTTGTTCCCACAAGTTGTTTTCTCACAAAATCCCTATGCATAGGAAGTATGTTAGACTTAAAGGTGCTAGTCATGTTCTTCATGATGCTCTCTTTATGTTACAATTCTTATCCTTTCTGTGAGCATCATTGAAATCATCATGCCTAGCTAGGGGCATTAAACGATAGCGCTTGTTGGGAGGCAACCCAACTTTATTTTTGTTCCTTGCTTTTTGTCCCTGTTTATTAATAAATAATCCATCTAGCCTCTGTTTATATGTGGTTTTATGCTTTTAATTAGTGTTTGTGCCAAGTAGAACCTTTGGGAAGACTTGGGGGAAGTCTTGTTGATCATGCTGTAAAAAACAGAAACTTTAGCGCTCACGCGAATTGCTGCCATTTTTATTTGGAGAGTGATATTTAGTTAATTATTTTTGGAGATGATTAATAGATAAATTCCTCAGGTCCAGAAATTTATTTGATAATTTTATGAGTTCCAGAAGTATACGTTTGATTCATATTACTACAGACTGTTCTGTTTTTGACAGATTCCATTTTTCATGTGTTGTTTGCTTATTTTGATGAATCTATGGCTAGTAAAATAGTTTATAAACCATAGATAAGTTGGAATACAGTAGGTTTAACACCAATATAAATAAATAATGAGTTCATTACAGTACCTTGAAGTGGTGATTTATTTTCTTATACTAACGGAGCTTACGAGTTTTCTGTTAAGTTTTGTGTTGTGAAGTTTTCAAGTTTGGGGTAAGGATTTGATGGACTATGGAATAAGGAGTGGCAAGAGCCTAAGCTCGGGGATGACCAAGTCACCCCAAGGTAATATTCAAGGACAACCAAGAGCCTAAGCTTGGGGATGCCCCGGAAGGCATCCCCTCCTTCGTCTTCGTTCATCGGTAACTTTACTTGCAGCTATATTTTTATTCGCCACATGATATGTGTTTTGCTTGGAGCGTCAATTTATTTTGTTAGAATTTGCTTTCTGTTATTTATAACAATGTTTTGCATATTTTATTTCAATAAAAGTGGCATTGATAGCCCTTACTATGCCTATGTTACAAGTCCACATGTTGCTGTTTGAAAACAGAAAGTTTACCGCTGTTGCAATAATTCCCTAGAAAATTCAGAATGTGATAAAATGTTGAAACCTTTTGCATATCATGATCTGATAAATTTACTACAGTGGGAATTTTCTTTCATAATTTTTGGAGCTAGGAAAGTATGGATGTTGCTGCATTCTTTACAGACTATCCTGTTTAGGCAGATTGCTGTTATGTTTGCATTGTTTGCATATGTTTGCTTCTTTAATGATTCTATTTGAGGATAAGACTATTAAATATGCAGAGGAATTTAGTATGCAATGTTGAATAATAATTTTATCGATTTGCTACAGTGGAGTATGATAAGGTTTTTGCAATGGTTTATACTAACTTATCTCACGAGTCCTTGTTGAGTTTTGTGTGGATGAAGCTTTTGAGATTTAGGGAGACCGTGATATGAGAGGAATTAAGGAGACACAAAAGCTCAAGCTTGGGATGCCCAAGGCATCCCAAGATAATATTTCAAGAAGTCTCAAGCATCTAAGCTTGGGGATGCCCCGGTTGGCATCCCACCTTTCTTCTTCAACAACTATCGGTTAGTTTGGTTGATCCTAAGTTTTTGCTTCTTCACATGATGTTTGCCATTCTTAGAATGTCATTTTATTTTGCTTTGCTTGCTGTTTGAATAAAATACCAAGATCTGAAATTATTAAATGTTAGAGAGTCTTCACATAGTTGCATAATTATTCGACTACTCATTGATCTTCACTTATATCTTTCAGAGTAGTTTGTCATTTGCTCTAGTGCTTCACTTATATCTTTTAGAGCATGGTGGTAGTTTTATTTTGAAGAAATAGATGAACTCTCATGCTTCACTTAGATTATTTTGAGAGTCTTAAATAGCATGGTAATTTGCTTAAAATCCTAATATGCTAGGTATTCAAGAATAATACAATTCTCTTATGAGTGTGTTGAATACTAAGAGAAGTTTGATACTTGATGATTGTTTTGAGATATGAGGATGGTAATATTAGAGTCATGCTAGTTGAGTAGTTGTGAATTTGAGAAATGCTTGTGTTGAAGTTTGTGATTCCCGTAGCATGCACGTATGGTGAACCGTTATGTGATGAAGTCGGAGCATGAAATATTTATTGATTGCCTTCCTTATGAGTGGCGGTCGGGGACGAGCGATGGTCTTTTCCTACCAATCTATCCCCCTAGGAGCATGCGCGTAGTACTTTGTTTCGATAACTAATAGATTTTTGCAATAAGTATGTGAGTTCTTTATGACTAATGTTGAGTCCATGGATTATACGCACTCTCACCCTTCCACCTTTGCTAGCCTCTCTAGTACCACGCAACTTTCGCCGGTACCATAAACCCACCATATACCTTCCTCAAAACAGCCACCATACCTACCTATCATGGCATTTCCATAGCCATTCCGAGATATATTGCCATGCAACTTTCCACCGTTCCGTTAATTATGACAAGCTCCATCATTGTCATATTGCTTAGCATGATCATGTAGTTGACATTGTATTTGTGGCAAAGCCACCGTTCATGATTCTTTCATACATGTCACTCATGCATCATTGCACATCCCGGTACACCGCCGGAGGCATTCATATAGAGTCATATCTTGTTCTAAGTATCGAGTTGTAAGTAAATAAAAGTGTGATGATCATCATTATTAGAGCATTGTCCCAGTGAGGAAAGGATGATGGAGACTATGATTCCCCCATAAGTCGGGATGAGACTCCGGACGAAAATAAAAAAATAAAAGAGGCCACAAAAAAAGATAAGGCCCAAATAAAAAATAAAAAAATAAAAAAATGAGAGAAAAAGAGAGAAGGGACAATGCTACTATCCGTTTACCACACTTGTGCTTCAAAGTAGCACCATGATCTTCATGATAGAGAGTCTCCTATGTTGTCACTTTCATATACTAGTGGGAATCTTTCATTATAGAACTTGGCTTGTATATTCCAACGATGGGCTTCCTCAAAATGCCCTAGGTCTTCGTGAGCAAGCAAGTTGGATGCACACCCACTTAGTTTCTTTTTGAGCTTTCATACACTTATAGCTCTAGTGCATCCGTTGCATGGCAATCCCTACTCACTTACATTGATATCTATTGATGGGCATCTCCATAGCCCGTTGATACGCCTAGTTGATGTGAGACTATCTTCTCCCTTTGTGTCTTCTCCACAACCACCATTCTATTCCACCTATAGTGCTATGTCCATGGCTCACGCTCATGTATTGCGTGAAGATTGAAAAAGTTTGAGAACATCAAAAGTATGAAACAATTGATTGGCTTGTCATCGGGGTTGTGCATGATTTAAATATTTTGTGTGGTGAAGATGGAGCATAGCCAGACTATATGATTTTGTAGGGATAACTTTCTTTGGCCATGTTATTTTGAGAAGACATGATTGCTTTGTTAGTATGCTTGAAGTACTATTATTTTTATGTCAATATGAACTTTTGTCTTGAATCTAATGGATCTGAATATTCATGCCACAACTAAGAAGAATTAGATTAAAATTATGCCAACTAGCATTCCACATCAAAAATTATCTTTTTTATCATTTACCTACTCGAGGACGAGCAGGAATTAAGCTTGGGGATGCTTGATACGTCTCCAACGTATCTATAATTTTTGATTGCTCTATGCTATATTATCTACTGTTTTGGGCAATATTGGGATTTATTATCCACTTTTATATTACTTTTGGGACTAACCTATTAACCGGAGGCCCAGCCCAGATTTGTTGTTTTATGCCTATTTCAGTGTTTCGAAGAAAAGGAATATCAGACGGAGTCGAAACAAAATCAACTGGAGAAGTTATTTTTGGAAGGAAACACACTGATGAACTTGGACCCCACGTCAGGGGAGACACGGGCTGCCCACGAGGGTGGGGGGCGCGCCCACTCCCCTAGGGCGCGCCCCCCTGCCTTGTGGGGCCCTCGTGGCTCCCCTGACGTGCTTCTTCTGCCTATATAAGTCCATATACCCTAAAACTTCCAGAGCACAATAGATCGGGAGTTCCACCGCCAGAAGCCTCCGTAGCCACCGAAAGCCAATCTAGACCCGTTTCGGCACCCTGCCGGAGGGGGCAATCCCTCTCTGGTGGCCATCTTCATCATCCCAGTGCTCTCCATGACAAGGAGGGAGTAGTTCTCCCTCGGGGCTGAGGGTATGTACCAGTAGCTATGTGTTTGATCTCTCTCTCTCGTGTTCTTGATTTGGCACGATCTTGATGTATCGCGAGCTTTGCTATTATAGTTGGATCCTATGTTTCTCCTCCCCCTCTTCTCTCTTGTAATGAATTGAGTTTTCCCTTTGGAGTTATCTTATCGGATTGAGTCTTTAAAGATTTGAGAACACTTTGTATGTCTTGTCGTGCGTATCTGTTGTGACAATGGGATGCCACGTGATTCACTTGATGTATGTTTTGGTGATCAACTTGCGGGTTCCGCCCATGAACCTATGCATAGGGGTTGGCACACGTTTTCGTCGTGATTCTCCAGTAGAAACTTTGGGGCACTCTTTGAGGTCCTTTGTGTTGGTTGAATAGATGAATCTGAGATTGTGTGATGCATATCATATAATCATACCCACGGATACTTGAGGTGACATTGGAGTATCTAGGTGACATTAGGGTTTTGGTTGATTTGTGTCTTAAGGTGTTATTCTAGTACGAACTCTAGGGTTGTTTGTGACACTTATAGGAATAGCCCAACGGATTGATTGGAAAGAATAACTTTGAGGTGGTTTTGTACCCTACCATAATCTCTTCGTTCGTTCTCCGCTATTAGTGACTTTGGAGTGACTCTTTGTTGCATGTTGAGGGACAGTTATGTGATCCAATTATGTTACTATTGTTGAGGGAACTTACACTAGCGAAAGTATGAACCCTAGGCCTTATTTCCTATCATTGCAATACCATTTACGCTCACTTTTATCATTCGTTACCTTGTTGTTTTTATATTTTCAGATTACAATACCATTATCTACTATCCATATACCACTTGTATCACCATCTCTTCGCCGAACTAGTGCACCTATACAATTTACCATTGTATTGGGTGTGTTGGGGACACAAGAGACTCTTTGTTATTTGGTTGCAGGGTTGCTTGAGAGAGACCATCTTCATCCTATGCCTCCTACGGATTGATAAACCTTAGGTCATCCACTTGAGGGAAATTTGCTACTGTCCTACAAACCTCTGCACTTGGAGGCCCAACAACGTCTACAAGAAGAAGGTTGTGTAGTAGACATCACGACGGCAGACGAACCAGTAAAACCTCGTACAGTCGTACTCCCCTCCGCGTGGGAAACAACTACCGAGTCTTCCCTGGCTCCGTGTCGTTCCCTTCCTAGGCCTCGCCGCCGTCCACCACCCTGGTGCTCTCGGCGCGTCCTAGTCCACGTGGTCAACGACCGACATGCATCTGAAGTGGACTGTGCATGGAGAGGCCGACAGCTAGGTCCACGGCCGCACACAAGGAAATGCCTCCTTATTACGCGCAAAATAATGGTTCCTCCACCTGATATTTGGGACCCACCGAAAGGGCCTTTGTATTTCGCGAAAAAAAACGTTACCGCCGTTGACAGCTCGGACCCACCAGCTATATCTTCGCACGCAAGGAAGTGTCTCCTTATTATGCAAAAAAATGAATACTCCCCCTGCTAGCTGGGACCCAGTATAGTGGTAGGCTGACTTGTGGGCCTACTAAGTTGACGGGGACGGAGGGCTTTGTCAACTTAGTCAATATGCACGATTCTAGCTCCAATGACCATACGATGTCCATCCAACGGCCGTAGTGCTTCTTCAACCTCTGCTCTTCTTGCTCCAGTCGCCCAAACCAGCGTCGATCGTGCCTCATGCTCCTGCCTCCCGTGGCCGGCTGCGATGCGGCGGAGGCCTTACCGCCCCCTACTACTCCCACCGCTGGCCAGGCCATCCCTCTACTCACCCACACACCCTGTTATTATGCGGCGATGGCAGCCTCACACCATAGCGAACCAGTGAACCCTCATACTCCTCTACGCGTGGGCATCCACTGCCGTGCCTTCCCTGGCTCCGCGTCATCCCCTTCCTAGGCCTCGCTGTCGCCCACCGCCCTGGTGCTCTTGGATCGGCGTGGTCAACGTGGTCAAGGAACGGCTTCCATCGGATGTGGACTATACGTGGAGAGGCTGACAGCTGGGTCCACGGCCACAACAAGGAAATGCCTCCTTATTACGCGCAAAATAAATATTCCTCTACCTGACAACAGGGACCCATCGGACAGGCCACCGTATTTCGCGAAAAAAAACGTTTCCCCATGACTGCTAGGACCCACCAGCTACATCTTCACACGCAAGGAAGTGCATCCGGGCAAAAAAAAGATTCGCCCCCCTGACTGCTGGGACCCACCAGCTGTTGGAAATATGCCCTAGAGGCAATAATAAAAGTGTTATTATTATATTTCTTTGTTCATGATAATTGTCTTTATTCTTGCTATAACTGTATTATCCGGAATTCGTAATACACGTGTGAATACATAGACCATAATATGTCCCTAGTAAGCCTCTAGTTGACTAGCTCGTTGATCAACAGATAGTCATGGTTTCCTGGCTATGGACATTGGATGTCATTGATAACGAGATCACATCATTAGGAGAATGATGTGATGGACAAGACCCAATCCTAAGCATAGCACAAGATCGTGTAGTTCGTTTGCTAGAGCTTTTCCAATGTCAAGTATCTTTTCCTTTGACCATGAGATCGTGTAACTCCCGGATACCGTAGGAGTGCTTTGGGTGTACCAAACGTCACAACGTAACTGGGTGACTATAAAGGTGCACTACAGGTATCTCCGAAAGTGTCTGTTGGGTTGACACGGATCGAGACTGGGATTTGTCACTCCGTATGACGGAGAGGTATCACTGGGCCCACTCGGTAATGCATCATCATAATGAGCTCAAAGTGACCAAGTGTCTGGTCACGGGATCATGCATTACGGTATGAGTAAAGTGACTTGCCGGTAACGAGATTGAACAAGGTATTGGGATACCGACGATCGAATCTCGGGCAAGTAACATACCGATTGACAAAGGGAATTGTATACGAGGTTGCTTGAATCCTCGACATCGTGGTTCATCCGATGAGATCATCGAGGAGCATGTGGGAGCCAACATGGGTATCCAGATCCCGCTGTTGGTTATTGACCGGAGAGCGATCTCGGTCATGTCTACATGTCTCCCGAACCCGTAGGGTCTACACACTTAAGGTTCGGTGACGCTAGGGTTGTAGGGATATGTATATGCAGTAACCGGAATATTGTTTGGAGTCCAGGATGAGATCCCGGACGTCACGAGGAGTTCCGGAATGGTCCGGAGGTAAAGATTTATATATGGGAAGTCCTGTTTCGGCCATCGGGACAAGTTTCGGGGTCATCGGTATTGTACCGGGACCACCGGAAGGGTCCCGGGGGTCCACCGGGTGGGGCCACCTGTCCCGGGGGGGCACATGGGCTGTAGGGGGTGCGCCTTGGCCTACATGGGCCAAGGGCACCAGCCCCAAGAGGCCCATGCGCCTAGGGTTTCAAGGAGGAAGAGTCCTAGGAGGGGAAGGCACCTCCTAGGTGCCTTGGGGAGGAGGGATTCCTCCCCTTGGCCGCACCCCCCTAGGAGATTAGATCTCCTAGGGCCGGCGCCCCCCCCTTGGCCCTCCTATATATAGTGGGGGAGATGGAGGACTTCTTACATTGACTTTTGGTGCCTCCCTCTCCCTCTCCAACACCTCCTCCTCCTCCATAGTGCTTGGCGAAGCCCTGCCGGAGTACTGCAGCTCCATCACCACCACGCCGTCGTGCTGCTGCTGGAGCCATCTCCCTCAACCTCTCCTTTCCCCTTGCTGGATCAAGAAGGAGGAGACGTGGCTGTTCCGTACGTGTGTTGAACGCGGAGGTGCCGTCCGTTCGGTGCTAGGATCTTCGGTGATTCGAATCACGTCGAGTATGACTCCCTCATCCCCGTTCTTTGAACGCTTCCGCTCGCGATCTACAAGGTACGTAGATGCATCTAATCACTCATTGCTAGATGAACTCCTAGATGGATCTTGGTGAAACCATAGGAAAATTTTTGTTTTCTGCTACGTTCCCCAACACCAGCTACATCTTCGCACGCAAGGAAGTGCCTGACAGTCGGGACCCACCTGGTCGAAGCGTACGTAGCGTTGTCATTCTGGTCGCGAACGTGTACGTACATACTGGTCGATGTAGAGGCGTGCACGTGTTGTAGCAGAGGCGCGCACGTAGCATGTATACGTATGTATGGCGGCCAGGGTGCAAGAAAGTAAATACGGCCATGTACATACATACGGGCGGGGTCTTGAACGCCTACTCGCGCGTACGTACGGCCAGGGCTCATGTACATGGCTGGGTCGGAAGGGAGAAACAGCGTCGTCGTCGTGTTCATGGGGAGCCAACCAGCTGGGTCGGAACGGAATGCGTTGTTGTGTTCATCGGAAGGGCTTGGACGGAACAGCCGATGGAAACGAGGCCTGGCGTACCGCAGAACACAGGAAACGGCCTTGTGTTCGACCGGCCACATTCGAAACGGGATCCTGTTCATCGGGAGGGGTCTGGCGTACCGCAAAACGGAGGAAACGGACCTCCTACGGTCGAAACAGGGGTCCTGTTGATCGGGAGGGGTGTGGCGTACCGCAAAACGGAGGAAACGGACTTGTGTTGGAGCGCTATGGTAGAAACGGGGGTCCTGTTCATCGGGAGGGGTGTGGCGTACCGCAAAACCGGACTCCACGGGATACTGTTCATCTCCACTATCGACCCCCTCCAGCCTCCACAGGCTACTATTCATCCACCGTCGACCTTCTCCAGCCTCCACCTACTCCTGTTCATCCATGGGCTCCTGTTCATCCAGCCTCCACCGCGCGCTACTCCACCGGCTACTGTTCAACCAGTCCTCTCCACGGGCTCCTGTTCAACCACCCCTCCACGGGCTACTATTCATCTTGCCCTCCACGGGGTGGTCCTGTTCATCCTGCCCTCCACGGGGTCTTGTTCATCCAGCCCCAACCGGCTCGATCGATCGGGGTACTGTTCATCCAGAGGCAACACCACGGGGTCCTGTTCATCCACCCCCACCGGGAACTATTCATCCAACCTCCCCCCCCCCGCAACGCTCACTGTTCATCCAGAGGCAGCATCGATCGGCTTTAGTTAGCAGCAGTAGCGAAGGAATTGCTCGATCGGGTTTAGTTAACAGGCATCGATCGATCGCTCGGGTTCAGTAACGCGTAGCCTACAGTGCAATCGCTCGGGTTCAGTTAGAGCCCAACGCCTCGCACACACGCACGTACGTATGAGAGAAATGCACATCGCTCGGCCCCCGACCACCCACCGTAACCGGGGACTCCCCGATATTTTTTGCGCCCTCGCTTCTACCATGGTTTTTTCCGTCATGGACGGCCCAAAGAATGTCATGCAGCTGCGTCTCCGGCCCGCCCAGGACGAAAAGCCCATTTTCTGTCATGATTTTTTGTCATAGAAGTAGGACCCCATCACATCTATGATGATACCGGGTTTTGTCACAATTATCGTCATAGAAGTGTCATAAGTATGACAAAAATTTTTTTCGTCCGGCCCAAAATGTCACGGATGTGCCTTTTTTTGTAGTGTTATTCCGGATTCTTTGGCCTTTTTATATATTAATTGAGTTTTTGGTCATTTAATGTGCATAATTCAAATTTGAACTACAAGCACATGCTCCCATGCACCAAAGTTGATTGAAAAATCACATGTGTGTCCTCGGGTGAATTTCTAGGTCCCATGCAAGAAATGGGAATGAAATTCAAACATCTGGGCATCGTGGTTCGGCCGAGAACATTGAGAAGCTTGGTTTTAAAATTCTTGTAAATCCAAAACACGCCTGAAAATCATGAAACTTGGCATGGTGTCATGTCATGGTACTACCATGTTGTGGTAAAAAAAATTGCAGAATAGGAACAAGTTTTGGTATAAGTTTCTTGCAAACCAAAGCTTCTCTCAAGAAGGCTCGTGGTTCTGAGAGGGAACGTGTCACCTTTGCATGCATAATTCAAATTTTAAATACAAGCACATGCTCGAGTGCACCAAAGCTGGTTGAAAAATCACATGTGTGTCCTCGGGTAAATTTCTAGGTCCCATGCCAGAAATGGGAATGAAATTCAAACATCTGGGCGTCATGGCTCGGTTGGAAACATTGAGCAACTTGGTTTTTTAATTCCTGTAAATCCGAAACACGCATAAAATCATGAAACTTGGCTTGGTGTCATGACATGGCACCAACATGCTGTGGTAATTTTGCTATCCGATTTGCGAAGGCGCACACATTAACAGTCAACAAACTCATTTTGGAACAAGTGTTGTCACGCTACAATCGGAAACACAAGTATTATTGAAAACATGGGTGTTCTATTTACAATTTACGTGCCGCCACGCGTCCCCTTTTTTATTAGCTAGGAGGCGTCGTGCGGGGTAGCTATTTGAGTACGGGAGGCGTGCGATCAAACCCCTGTGCGTGCTTATCGGGAGGAGAGCCCTTTGACTTCCATCTGCCGTCCACCTCTCTCCCAAGGTCTCCATTAATGGCGCCAGAGCCTCTATTTAATGGCGTGGCAATGCCTCACTTGACTGAGATTTAAGAGAGTGAAAAGAAAATCTGAAAAGAAATTTTTGCACGGATCTTGACGTAAGATCCGACGGACCTATATAGCATCTACTGCGACTTATAGCAAGACTGATGAATATATACAAGGACGACGAGAGTGGATAATAATTGTCTTGCATAATTAGGAAGATAATTAAAAAAGCCACATGTGGCTACGCCCGAAATACACAAGGGCAAAACAAGAAGGAAGACGCATACAACGATCTGGCTCGCCGATCTCTACTTTCTTTATGCGTTGCAGGTCGCGGAGACTGGTTCTTGTGGCAGGCGATGATCTCTTTCATCAGTTTCATGTCCTTAATACACTGCTTGGCAGCATCCATGGATTCCTCCACCAGCCTGTTGTGCTCGATGCAGAGAATGGCATTCTCGTCCATAAGTTTCTTGATGATGACGCTCGTCCTCTGCAACAAGGCAGCGGTCTCCTCCTCCTGCTTCGCCCTTCCGGCGATCTTCGCCCTCAGCAGGTCGCGCTCGCCTCGGAGCTTCGCATTGCCCTCCCCAGTTGCCGGATGACGCTGGTAGCCTCGTCCTGCAACCTCGCCCAGCCGGAGATCTAATCCATCTGGCTATGGACCATTGCATGCATGCGCCTGTAAGAGTCCTCGCCTGCCCGCGAGAAATTTTCCTAGGCCGCCGCAACGCGGCGGGACCTCCGTGCTGCTTCGGCGGCGCGTCGGGACATCTCTGCTGCTTCCGTGGCGTGGCCGGACCAGTCTGCTACATCGACGGCGCGGCAGGATCTCCGTGCTGCTTCGGCGGCGCGGCGGGACCTCTGTGCTGCTACTGCTGCGCGGATGGACATGTCGGCTGCTTTCGCGGTGAGGCGGGACATCTCTCGTGCTTCCTCTTCCATTCTCACCTCTCCCTGGTGGAAATCTCTTGACCCAGAACTCACGCTGGCCATGGCTTGATTGACTTGATTGTTTTTTGTGGATGAGGAGTTGAGGGGGAATGTGCAGTCATCTTAGCATAGTAGTATTTATAACCGAGTACTACTAATATGCTCCAAAGTGGGAAACTGTTTAGGTTGTGATCGGTGTGAACAGGTTTGCAATTAAATATAGCGCGGTAGTAGTAGTAATTTGGAATGTGACGAGACACGTTCAAAATTTATTGACGGTTCTAGTTTCGAAGTGCGGCACTATTCCAGGATGGCGTAACGTCGGCACATTTTCTTGGCCGTGGTGTAGCATATGCCATGGTACTAGTTCTTTTTCTACTGTTGTGTATGTGCAAAAACGGGCACCGTCAGATACATATCTTACGCTTGGCGTTCGACAGGAATAGCCTCGTGACGAGCTATAGACTAGTCTTTTTTTCAGACGCATTACACCTATTTCTCGGGACTTCTCGCACGCACCATCACTGCTCCCTAGGTCGATGCCACCCACATACACTTGTACTCTGAGCAGAGGTGCACACACGCACTCATCCTCTCTCACACACGCATATGTAGCTACGAATTGTAGTGTTCTCAACCATCCGATTGGCTCTATCATAGGTTTCACGTTGCTCCTTGGCCTTGAGATTGAGAAGTTTAAAACGCGGAGGCTAAGATGGAGGCGCGAGGTTTTGGTTAATGTACGGGCCGCACACGGCACCAACACGACACGAGCTTCGTCTGCCTGGTGCGCATGCAGTCGGGTGAGTTGTCCAAGTATAGACACAACCAAGCCCTTGTTGGTATCTGCGCCTCAACTTTGTCTAGTCATAGTGGAGAGTAACATAGACTAGTTACTAGTCTATGTTACTAGTACCTTCATAGTGGGTAGTTTCATATAGTATATGCATAATTTGGCGACGAGCGCTCTCTATATGTACCACCTTTTTTTCTTTAATTTCATCTTGTTAGTTTTGCTCGATGGCGCAATCCATTGATACTACTACTGTACAAATGTATACATTTTTAAAAGGCTAGAGGGCGGGGCAGTCTAGCTTGGTCCTTTTCACGAGAGGTGAGGGCCTTTGTGATTTGATGGATCATTACTGCTGGAAGGCGGGGCCTTGTGATTTGAGTGCTCGTATAAATGTGCCGACGACCTGAGGAGAAGCAAAGAACCATGCAGTATACTCAAGTTTTCCACTGGAGTAGTACTACGACGGAGGAGCACGAAACACGACAGCCCAGTGCCATATGGCGATAAAAATGATCTAATTTGCTAGTCATCTCATTGTTAGCATTGTCCTATTCATGCCTCGCAGAGAACGTGACATGTGTGGCGAAACACCCAAAGCAAAAGAAGAAACACAAGAGCAAAAGAAGAAGGAAGATTATCACCCCAAATGATCTAATTCACCGCGGAGTCGTAACTGCTTCTTCATCGCCTCCACGGCCTCCATCTCCTTGCGTATCTCCTCCGCCATCTTCTTCATTCTGTCCATGACACGGGATTTCTTAACATGAGCCTTCATCATCTGTTCCACGGCCGCATTGCGTACCTTAACAGCAGCCGGGTGCTCGATGCGGAGCTTCGCCAACTCCTCCTTCTGTTCCATGACGAGGGCCTGCAGCATCTTCATCGAGGAACTACTACTCTCATGTAGCTTCTTCCAGCTGGTGTTCTTCTCCTTCAGCAGGTCGAGCTCGTGGCAGAGGTTCACCTTGTCCTCCTGAAGTTGCAGGATTTTGCCGGTCGCCTTCTTCTCCGAGGCAATGCTCTTCTTTAGTAGCATCACCAAGCCGGCGGTCAACTCCCCCTGCTTATTGAGCTCAGCGGGCATGTCATCGAGGCTCTCCTTCAGCAGCTCCACCAAGCCATGGATGAACATTGGATGTAAGACCATAGAAGGTTTTATTCATGCAAACAGAACAACAATTATGCTCTGACTTAAATGAATAACCGTATCGCAACAAACATGATCCAATCATATTTATGCTCAATGCAAACACCAAAGGTAGAGGGAGTATGCGATGGTGATCTTATCAACCTTGGAATCATTTCCAACACACATCGTCACCTCGCCCTCAACCAGTCTTTGTTCATTTTGTAACTCCTTTTTCGAGTTACTAATCATAGCAACTGAACCGGTATCAAATACCCAGGGGCTACTATGAACACTAGTAAAGTACACATCAATAACATGTATATCATATTTACTTTTGTTCACTTTGCCATCCTTCTTATCCGCCAAGTATTTGGGGCAGTTCCACTTCCAGTGACCATTTCCTTTGCAGTAGAAGCACTCAGTTTTAGGCTTGGGTCTGGCTTTGGGGTTCTTCATGGGAGTGGCAACCTGCTTGCCATTCTTCTTGAAGTTCCCTTTCTCTTTTCCTTGAAACTAGTGGTCTTGTCAACCATCAACATTTGATACTTTTCTTGATTTCTACCTTCGCCAATTTCAGCATCACGAAGAGCTCGGGAATCACTTTCGTCATCCCTTGCATATCATAGTTCATCACGAAGTTCCAGTAACTTGGTGATAGTGACTAGAGAACTCTGTCAACCACTATCTTATTTGGAAGATTACCTCTCACTTGATTCAAGCGATAGTAGTACTCAGACATTCTGAGCACATGTTCACTGGTTGAGCTATTCTCCTCCATCTTGTAGGCAAAATACTTGTCAGAGGTCTCATACCTCTTGACTCGGGCATGAGTCTGAAATACCAATTTTAGCTCTTGGAACATCTTATATGCTCCGTGGCGTTCAAAACATTTTTGAAGTCCCGGTTCTAAGCCGTAAAGCATGGTGCACTAAACTATCAAGTAGTCATCATACCGAGCTTGCCAAATGTTCATAACATCTGCATCTGCTCCTACGATAGGTCCGTCACCTAGCGGTGCATCATGAACATAATTCTTTTGTGCATCAATGAGGATAGTCCTCAGATCACAGACCCAGTCCGCATCATTGCTACTATCATCTTTCAACTTATATTTCTCTAGGAACATATCAAAAATAAACGGGGAGCTACATCGCAAGCTATTGATCTACAACATAGATATGCAAATACTATCAGGACTAATTTCATGATAAATTAAAGTTCAATTAATCATATTACTTAAGAACTCCCACTTAGATAGACATCCCTCTAGTCATCTAAATCATCACGTGATCCATATCAACTAAACCATGTCTGATCATCACGTGAGATGGAGTAGTTTTCAATGGTGAACATCACTATGTTAATCATATCTACTATATGATTCACGCTCGACCTTTCGGTCTCAGTGTTCCGAGGCCATATCTGCATATGCTAGGCTCGTCAAGTTTAACCCGAGTATTCTGCATGTGCAAAACTGGCTTGCACCCGTTGTATGTGAACGTAGAGCTTATCACACCCGATCATCACGTGGTGTCTTGGCACGATGAATTGTAGCAACGGTGCATACTCAGGGAGAACACTTATACCTTGAAATTTAGTGAGGGATCATGTTATAATGCTACCGCCTTACTAAGCAAAATAAGATGCATAAAGGATAAACATCACATGCAATCAAAATATGTGACATGGTATGGCCATCGTCATCTTGTGTCTTTGATCTCCATCTCCAAAGCACCGTCATGATCTCCATCGTCACCGGCTTGACACCTTGATTTCCATCGTAGCATCATTGTCGTCTCGCCAACTATTTCTTCTATGACTATCACTACCGCTTAGTAATAAAGTAAAGCAATTACATGGCGATTGCATTCCATACAATAAAGCGACAACCATAAGGCTCATTCCAGTTGCCGATAACTTTTACAAAACATGATCATCTCATACAACAATTTATATCTCATCACCTCTTGACCATATCATATCACAACATGCCCTGCAAAAACAAGTTAGACGTCCTCTACTTTGTTGTTGCAAGTTTTACGTGGCTGCTACGGGCTTCTAGCAAGAACCATTCTTACCTACGCATCAAAACCACAACGATTTTTCATCAAGTATGTTGTTTTAACCTTCAACAAGGACCAGCCGTAGTCAAACTCAATTCAACTAAAGTTGGAGAAACAGACACCCACTAGCCACCTGTGTGTGAAGCACGTCGGTAGAACCAGTCTCATGAACACGGTCATGTAATGTCGGTCCGGGCAGCTTCATCCAACAATATCACCGAATCAAAGTAAGACGTTGGTGGTAAGCAGTATGTGAAGGAAATATGCCCTAGAGGCAATAATAAAGTTATTATTTATTTCCTTATATCATGATAAATGTTTATTATTCATGCTAGAATTGTATTAACCGGAAACATAATACATGTGTGAATACATAGACAAACAGAGTGTCACTAGTATGCCTCTACTTGACTAGCTCGTTAATCGAAGATGGTTATGTTTCCTAACCATGAACAAAAGAGTTGTTATTTTATTAACGGGATCACGTCATTAGAAGAATGATGTGATTGACATGACCCATTCCATTAGCTTAGCACCCGATCGTTTAGTATGTTGTTATTGCTTTCTTCATGACTTATACATGTTCCTATGACTATGAGATTATGCAACTCCCGTTTGCCGGAGGAACACTTTGTGTGCTACCAAACGTCACAACATAACTGGGTGATTATAAAGGAGCTCTACAGGTGTCTCCAAAGTTACATGTTGGGTTGGCGTATTTCGAGATTAGGATTTGTCACTCCGATTGTCAGAGAGGTATCTCTGGGCCCTCTCGGTAATGCACATCACATAAGCCTTGCAAGCATTGCAACTAATGAGTTAGTTGTGAGATGATGTATTACGGAACGAGTAAAGAGACTTGCCCGTAATGAGATTGAACTAGGTATTAAGACACCGATGATCGAATCTCGGGCAAGTAACATACCGATGACAAAGGGAACAACGTATGTTGTTATGCGGTCTGACTGATAAAGATCTTCATAGAATATGTGGGAGCCAATATGAGCATCCAGGTTCCGCTATTGGTTATTGACTGGAGACGTGTCTCGGTCATGTCTACATTGTTCTCGAACCCGTAGGGTCCGCACGCTTAAGGTTTCGATGACAGTTATATTATGAGTTTATGAGTTTTGATGTACCGAAGGAGTTCGGAGTACCGGATGAGATCGGGGACATGACGAGGAGTCTCGAAATGGTCGAGACGTAAAAATCGATATATTGGACGACTATATTCGAACATCGAAAAGGTTCCGAGTGATTCGGGTATTTTTCAGAGTACCGGAGAGTTACGGGAATACGTATTGGGCCTTATTGGGCCATACGGGAAAGAAGAAAAAGGGCCTCAAGGGTGGCCGCACCCCTCCCCTTGGTCTGGTCCGAATTGGGCTAGGGAAGGGGGGCGCCCCCTTCCTTCCTTCTCCTTTTCCCTTCCTCTTTTCCTATTCCATATGGGAGGTGGAATCCTACTAGGACTAGGGAGTCCTAGTAGGACTCCACACTTGGCGCGCCCCTCCTAGGGCCGGCCTCCTCCTCCCTTGCTCCTTTATATACGGGGGCAGGGGGCACCTCTAGACACAAGTTGATCCACGTGATCATATTCCTTAGCCGTGTGCGGTGCCCCCTTCCACCATATCCTCGATAATATTGTAGCGGTGCTTAGGCGAAGCCCTGCGACGGTAGTACATCAAGATCGTCACCACGCCGTCGTGCTGACGGAACTCTTCCCCGACACTTTGCTGGATCGGAGTCCGGGGATCGTCATCGAGCTGAACGTGTGCTAGAACTCGGAGGTGCCGTAGTTCGGTGCTTGATCGGTCGGGCCGTGAAGACGTACGACTACATCACCGCGTTGTGCTAACGCTTCCGCTGTCGGTCTACAAGGGTACGTAGATCAACACTCTCCCCTCTCGTTGCTATGCATCACCATGATCTTGCGTGTGCGTAGGAATTTTTTTGAAATTACTACGTTCCCCAACAGTGGTATCAGAGCCTAGGTTTTATGTGTTGATGTTATATGCACGAGTAGAACACAAGTGAGTTGTGGGCGATATAAGTCATACTGCTTACCAGCATGTCATACTTTGGTTCGGCGGTATTGTTGGACGAAGCGGCCCGGACCGACATTACGCGTACGCTTACGCGAGACCGGTTCTCCCGACGTGCTTTGCACAAAGGTGGCTAGCGGGTGACAGTTTCTCCAACTTTAGTTGAACCGAGTGTGGCTACGCCCGGTCCTTGCGAAGGTTAAAACAGCACCAACTTGACAAACTATCGTTGTGGTTTTGATGCGTAGGTAAGATTGGTTCTTGCTTAAGCCCGTAGCAGCCACGTAAAACTTGCAACAACAAAGTAGAGGACGTCTAACTTGTTTTTGCAGGGCATGTTGTGATGTGATATGGTCAAGACATGATGCTAAATTTTATTGTATGAGATGATCATGTTTTGTAACCGAGTTATCGGCAACTGGCAGGAGCCATATGGTTGTCGCTTTATTGTATGCAATGCAATCGCGCTGTAATGCTTTACTTTATCACTAAGCGGTAGCGATAGTCGTGGAAGCATAAGATTGGCGAGACGACAACGATGCTACGATGGAGATCAAGGTGTCGCGCCGGTGACGATGGTGATCATGACGGTGCTTCGAAGATGGAGATCACAAGCACAAGATGATGGTGGCCATATCATATCACTTATATTGATTGCATGTGATGTTTATCTTTTATGCATCTTATCTTGCTTTGATTGACGGTAGCATTATAAGATGATCTCTCACTAATTATCAAGAAGTGTTCTCCCTGAGTATGCACCGTTGCGAAAGTTCTTCGTGCTGAGACACCACGTGATGATCGGGTGTGATAGGCTCTACGTTCAAATACAACGGGTGCAAAACAGTTGCACACGCAGAATACTCAGGTTATACTTGACGAGCCAAGCATATACAGATATGGCCTCGGAACACGGAGACCGAAAGGTCGAGCGTGAATCATATAGCAGATATGATCAACATAGCGATGTTCACCAATGAAACTACTCCATCTCACGTGATGATCGGACATGGTTTAGTTGATTTGGATCACGTAATCACTTAGAGGATTAGAGGGATGTCTATCTAAGTGGGAGTTCTTAAGTAATATGATTAATTGAACTTAAATTTATCATGAACTTAGTCCTGGTAGTATTTTGCAAATTATGTTGTAGATCAATAGCTCGCGTTGTTGCTTCCCTGTGTTTATTTTGATATGTTCCTAGAGAAAATTGTGTTGAAAGATGTTAGTAGCAATGATGCGGATTGGATCCGTGATCTGAGGTTTATCCTCATTGCTGCATAGAAGAATTATGTCCTTGATGCACCGCTAGGTGACGGACCTATTGCAGGAGCAGATGCAGACGTTATGAACGTTTGGCTAGCTCAATATGATGACTACTTGATAGTTTAGTGCACCATGCTTAATGGCTTAGAATCGGGACTTCAAAGACGTTTTGAACGTCATGGAGCATATGAGATGTTCCAGGAGTTGAAGTTAATATTTCAAGCAAATACCCGAGTTGAGAGATATGAAGTCTCCAACAAGTTCTATAGCTAAAAGATGGAGGAGAATCGCTCAACTAGTGAGCATGTGCTCAGATTGTCTGAGTACTACAATCGCTTGAATCAAGTGGGAGTTAATCTTCCAGATAAGATAGTGATTGACAGAATTCTCTAGTCACCATCACCAAGTTAGTAGAACTTCGTGATGAACTATGATATGCAAGGGATAACGGAAACGATTCCCAAGCTCTTCGTAATGCGGAAATTGATGAAGGTAGAAATCGAGAAAAACATCAAGTGTTGATGGTAGACAAGACCACTAGTTTCAAGAAAAGGGCAGAGGGAAGAAGGGGAACTTCAAGAAGAACAGCAAGCAAGTTGCTGCTCAAGTGAAGAAGCCCAAGTCTGGTCCTAAGCCTGAGACTAAGTGTTTCTACTGCAAAGGGACTGGTCACTGGAAGCGGAACTACCCCAAGTGATTGGCAGATAAGAAGGATGGCAAAGTGAACATAAGTATATTTGATATACATGTTATTGATGTGTACTTTACTAGTGTTTATAGCAACCCCTCAGTATTTGATACTAGTTCAGTTGCTAAGATTAGTAACTCGAAACGGGAGTTGCAGAATAAACAGAGACTAGTTAAGGGTGAAGTGACGATGTGTGTTGGAAGTGGTTCCAAGATTGATATGATCATCATCGCACACTCCCTATACTTTCGGGATTAGTGTTGAACCTGAATAAGTGTTATTTGGTGTTTGCGTTGAGCATGAATATGATTTGATCATGTTTATTGTAATACGGTTATTCATTTAAGTAAGAGAATAAATTGTTGTTCTGTTTACATGAATAAAACCTTATATGGTTACACACCCAATGAAAATAGTTCGTTGGATCTCGATCGTAGTGATACACATAATCATAATATTGAAACCAAAAGATGCAAAGTTAATAATGATAGTGCAACTTATTTGTGGCACTGCCGTTTAGGTCATATTGGTGTAAAGCGCATGAAGAAACTCCATGCTAATGGGTTTTTGGAATCACTTGATTATGAATCAGTTGATGCTTGCGAACCATGCCTCATGGGCAAGATGACTAAAACGCCGTTCTTCGGAACTATGGAGCGAGCAACTGACTTATTGGAAATAATACATACTGATGTATGAGATCCGATGAGTGTTAAGGCTCGTGGCGGGTATCATTATTTTCTGACCTTCACAAATGATTTGAGCAGATATGGGTATATCTACTTAATGAAACACAAGTCTGAAATATTTGAAAAGTTCAAAGAATTTCAGAGTGAAGTGGAGGATCATCGTAACAAGAAAATAAAAGTTTCTACGATATGATCGCAGAGGTAAAATATTTGAGTTACGAGTCTGGCCTTCAGTTAAAACAATATGAAATAGTTTCACTACTCACGCCACCTGGAACACCACAGCATAATGGTGTGTCCGAACATCATAACCATACTTTATTAGATATGGTGCGATCTATGATGTCTCTTACCGATCTACCACTATCGTTTTGGGGTTATGCATTAAGGACAGCTGCATTCATGTTTAAAAGGGCACCATCTAAGTCCGTTGAGACGACACAATCTGAACTGTGGTTTGGCAAGAAACCAAAGTTGTCGTTTCTTAAAGTTTGGGATTGTGATGCTTATATAAAAAAGTTTCAACCTGATAAGCTCAAACCCAAATCGGAGAAACATGTCTTCATAGGATACCCAAAGGAGACTATTGGGTACACCTTCTATCACAGATCCGAAGGCAAGACATTCGTTGCTAAGAATGGATCCTTTCTAGAGAAGGAGTTTCTCTCGAAAGAAGTGAGTGGGAGGAAAGTAGAACTTGATAAGGTAATTGTACCTTCTCCCTTATTGGAAAAGTAGTTCATCACAGAAATCTGTTCCTGTGACTACTACACCAATTAGTGAGGAAGACTAATGATGATGATCATGTAACTTCAGATCAAGTTAATACCGAATCTCGTAGGTAAACCAGAGTGAGATCCGCACCAAAGTGGTACGGTAATCCTGTTCTGGAAGTCATGTTACTAGACCATGACGAACTTGCGAACTATGAGGAAGCGATGATGAGCCTCAGATTCCGCGAAATGGCTTGAGGCCATGAAATCTGAGATGAGATCCATGTATGAGAACAAAGTATGGACTTTGATTGACTTGCCCAATGATCGGCGAGCCATTGAGATTAAATGGATCTTCAAGAGGAAGACGGACGCTGATAGTAGTGTTACTATCTACAAAGCTAGAATTGTCGCAAAAAGGTTTTCGACAAGTTCAAGGTGTTGACTATGATGAGAGTTTCTCACTCGTATCTATGCTTAAGTCTGTCCGAATCATGTTAGCAATTGCCGCATTTTATGAAATCCAGCAAATGGATGTCAAAACTGCATTCCTGAATGGATTTCTAAGAGAGTTGTATATGATCACCGAAGGTTTGTCGATCCAAAGGAGCTAACAAAGTGTGCAAGCTCCAGCGATCCATCTATGGACTGGTGCAAGCATCTCGGAGTTGGAATATACGCTTTGATAGTATGATCAAAGCATATAGTTTTATACAGACTTGCGGTGAAGCCTGTATTTACAAGAAAGTGAGTGGGAGCACTACAACATTTCTGATAAGTATATGTGAATGACATATTGTTGATCGGAAATAATGTAGAATTATTCTGCAAAGCATAAAGGAGTGTTTTGAAAGAAGTTTTTCAAAGAAAGACCTCGGTGAAGCTGCTTACATATTAAGCATCAAGATCTATAGAGATAGATCAAGACGCTTGATAAGTTTTTTCAATGAGTACATACCTTGACAATATTTTGAAGTAGTTCAAAATGGAACAGTCAAAGAAAGAGTTCTTGGCTGTGTTACAAGGTGTGAAATTGAGTAAGACTCAAAGCCCGACCACGGCAGAAGATAGAAAGAGAATGAAAGTCATTCCCTATGCCTCAGCCATAGGTTCTATAAAGTATGCCATGCTGTGTACCAGATCTATTGTATACCCTACACTGTGTTAAGCAAGGGAGTACAATAGTGATCTAAGAGTAGATCACTGGACAGCGGTCAAAATTATCCTTAGTGGAATAAGGAAATATTTCTCAATTATGGAGGTGACAAAAGGTTCGTCGTAAAAAGTTACGTCGATGCAAGTTTTGACACAGATCTGGATGACTCTAAGTCTCGATCTAGATACATATTGAAAGTGGGAGCAATTAGCTAGAGTAGCTCCGTGCAGAGCATTGTAGACATAGAATTCGCAAAATACTTACGGATCTGTATGTGACAGACCCGTTGACTAAAATTATCTCACAAGCAAAACATGATCACACCTTAGTACTCTTTGGGTGTTAATCACATAAACGATGTGAACTAGATTACTGACTCTAGTAAACCCTTTGGGTATAGGTCACATGACGATGTGAACTATGGGTGTTAATCACATGGTGATGTGAACTATTAGTGTTGAATCACATGGCGATGTGAACTAGATTATTGACTCTAGTGCAAGTGGGAGACTGAAGGAAATATGCCCTAGAGGCAATAATAAAGTTATTATTTATTTCCTTATATCATGATAAATGTTTATTATTCATGCTAGAATTGTATTAACCGGAAACATAATACATGTGTGAATACATAGACAAACAGAGTGTCACTAGTATGCCTCTACTTGACTAGCTCGTTAATCGAAGATGGTTATGTTTCCTAACCATGAACAAAGAGTTGTTATTTGATTAACGGGATCACATCATTAGAAGAATGATGTGATTGACATGACCCATTCCATTAGCTTAGCACCCGATCGTTTAGTATGTTGCTATTGCTTTCTTCATGACTTATACATGTTCCTATGACTATGAGATTATGCAACTCCCGTTTGCCGGAGGAACACTTTGTGTGCTACCAAACGTCACAACGTAACTGGGTGATTATAAAGGAGCTCTACAGGTGTCTCCAAAGGTACATGTTGGGTTGGCGTATTTCGAGATTAGGATTTGTCACTCCGATTGTCGGAGAGGTATCTCTGGGCCCTCTCGGTAATGCACATCACATAAGCCTTGCAAGCATTGCAACTAATGAGTTAGTTGTGAGATGATGTATTACGGAACGAGTAAAGAGACTTGCCGGTAACGAGATTGAACTAGGTATTAAGATACCGATGATCGAATCTCGGGCAAGTAACATACCGATGACAAAGGGAACAACGTATGTTGTTATGCGGTCTGACCGATAAAGATCTTCGTAGAATATGTGGGAGCCAATATGAGCATCCAGGTTCCGCTATTGGTTATTGACTGGAGACGTGTCTCGGTCATGTCTACATTGTTCTCGAACCCGTAGGGTCCGCACGCTTAAGGTTTCGATGATAGTTATATTATGAGTTTATGAGTTTTGATGTACCGAAGGAGTTCGGAGTCCCGGATGAGATCGGGGACATGACGAGGAGTCTCGAAATGGTCGAGACATAAAAATTGATATATTGGACGACTATATTCGGACATCGGAAAGGTTCCGAGTGATTCGGGTATTTTTCAGAGTACCGGAGAGTTACGGGAATACGTATTGGGCCTTGTTGGGCCATACGGGAAAGAAGAAAAAGGGCCTCAAGGGTGGCCGCACCCCTCCCCTTGGTCTGGTCCGAATTGGGCTAGGGAAGGGGGGCGCCCCCTTCCTTCCTTCTCCTTTTCCCTTCCTCTTTTCCTATTCCATATGGGAGGTGGAATCCTACTAGGACTAGGGAGTCCTAGTAGGACTCCACACTTGGTGCGCCCCCTCCTAGGGCCGGCCTCCTCCTCCCTTGCTCCTTTATATACGGGGGCAGGGGGGCACCTCTAGACACACAAGTTGATCTTCGTGATCGTTCCTTAGCCGTGTGCGGTGCCCCCTCCACCATATTCCACCTCGGTCATATTGTAGCGGTGCTTAGGCAAAGCCCTACGACGGTTGAATATCAATATCGTCACCACGCCGTCGTGCTGACGGAACTCCTCCCCGAAGCTTTGCTGGATCGGAGCCCGGGGAGCGTCATCGAGCTGAATGTGTGCCAAGAACTCGGAGGTGCCGGAGTAACGGTGCTTGGATCGGTTGGACCGGGAAGACGTACGACTACTTCCTCTACGTTGCGTCAACGCTTCCGCTTCGGTCTATGAGGGTACGTAGACAACACTCTCCCCTCTCGTTGCTATGCATCACCATGATCTTGCATGTGCGTAGGAATTTTTTTGAAATTACTACGTTCCCCAACAGTATGAGTGTATGACTATTATCGCCCACAACTCTTTGTGTTCTACTCGTGCATATAACATCTACGCAAAGACCTGGCTCGGATGCCACTGTTGGGGAACACAGTATTTCAAAAAAATTCCTACGATCAAGCAAGATCTATCTAGGAGATGCATAGCAACGAGACGGGAGAGTGTGTCCACGTACCCTCGTAGACCGAGAGTGAAAGCATTTAGTAACGCGATTGATATAGTAACACGGTTGATGAGTGTTTTGCTTTGTGTGACTTGGGTGCTAGTGTTTCTACAATTCCGAAATCTTTATATGATGTGCTTGGTCTTAGCGATGTTGAATCACGTTCTTTAAATTTGCACTTGGCGGATTCTACTATTAAAAAGCCTATGGGAAGAATTAATGATGTTCTTATTCTTTCAAATAGGAATTATGTGCCCATAAATTTCATTGTTCTTGATATTGATTGCAATTCATCTTGTCCAATTATTCTTGGAAGATCGTTTTTTCGCACTATCGGTGCCGTGATTGATATGAAAGAAGGCAATATTAAGTTCCAATTTCCTTTGAGGAAGAATATGGAACACTTCCCTATAACAAGAATTAGGCCACCATATGAATCAATCATGAGGGCATCTTATGGATCTCGAAACAAAGATGTCAAAATTTAGATCCTTGCTTTATGCCTAGCTAAGGGCGTAAAATTATAGCGCTTGTTGGAAGGCAACCCAACAAGGACAAGCGTGCCTGGCACTCGGCCTGGATGGAGAAACTCGACAAAGCTCATGTCGTGTACGCGGCCAAGGAGGCGTACACGAGCTATGAGATATACAGGCAGATCATTGACATGAGAAAGTGCCTCCTTCCCCAAAACGGCCAAGGATTCAGCCGGAAGCAGAGCAATGGAAAGCGTCGTCGCAACAAGAAGTAGATGATTAGATGCTCGTTTCTCCTAGTTTAGCACGCATGTAATTGCTTACTTTGGTGTGTGGAAATGTTATGTGTGTAGTCACTGTTGGAAATATGCCCTAGAGGCAATAATAAATAGTTATTATTATATTTCCTTGTTCATTATAATCGTTTATTATCCATGCTAGAATTGTATTGATAGGAAACTCAGATACATGTGTGGATACATAGACAACACCATGTCCCTAGTAAGCCTCTAGTTGACTAGCTCGTTGATCAATAGATGGTCACGGTTTCCTGACCATGGACATTGGATGTCGTTGATAACGGGATCACATCATTAGGAGAATGATGTGATGGACAAGACCCAATCCTAAGCCTAGCACAAGATCATGTAGTTCGTATGCTAAAGCTTTTCTAATGTCAAGTATCATTTCCTTAGACCATGAGATTGTGCAACTCCCGGATACCGTAGGAGTGCTTTGGGTGTGCCAAACGTCACAACGTAACTGGGTGGCTATAAAGGTACACTACAGGTATCTCCGAAAGTGTCTGTTGGGTTGGCACGAATCGAGACTGGGATTTGTCACTCCGTGTAAACGGAGAGGTATCTCTGGGCCCACTCGGTAGGACATCATCATAATGTGCACAATGTGATCAAGGAGTTGATCACGGGATGATGTGTTACGAAACGAGTAAAGAGACTTGCCGGTAACGAGATTGAACAAGGTATCGGGATACCGACGATCGAATCTCGGGCAAGTATCGTACCGCTAGACAAAGGGAATTGTATACGGGATTGATTAAGTCCTTGACATCGTGGTTCATCCGATGAGATCATCGTGGAACATGTGGGAGCCAACATGGGTATCCAGATCCCGCTGTTGGTTATTGACCGGAGAGTCATCTCGGTCATGTCTGCATGTCTCCCGAACCCGTAGGGTCTACACACTTAAGGTTCGGTGACGCTAGGGTTATAGAGATATTAGTATGCGGTAACCCGAAAGTTGTTCGGAGTCCCGGATGAGATCCCGGACGTCACGAGGAGTTCCGGAATGGTCCGGAGGTAAAGAATTATATATAGGAAGTGCTATTTCGGCCATCGGGACAAGTTTCGGGGTCACCGGTATTGTACCGGGACCACCGGAAGGGTCCCGGGGGTCCACCGGGTGGGGCCACCTGCCCCGGGGGGCCACATGGGCTGTAGGGGGTGCGCCTTGGCCTACATGGGCCAAGGGCACCAGCCCCAAGAGGCCCATGCGCCAAAGGGACAAGAGGAGGGAGAGTCCTAAAGGGGAAGGCACCTCCGAGGTGCCTTGGGGAGGATGGACTCCTCCCCCCTTGGCCGCACCCTTCCTTGGAGGAAGGGGCCAAGGCTGCGCCCTCCCCCTCTCCCTTGGCCCTATATATAGTGGGGGGAAGGGAGGGCAACCATACCTAAGCCCTGGCGCCTCCCTCTCCCTCCCATGACACATCTCCCTCCTCCCGCAGCGCTTGGCGAAGCCCTGTTGGAATCCCGCTACTTCCACCACCACGCCGTCGTGCTGCTGGATCTCCATCAACCTCTCCTCCCCCCTTGCTGGATCAAGAAGGAGGAGACGTCGCTGCTCCGTACGTGTGTTGAACGCGGAGGTGCCGTCCGTTCGGCGCTAGGATCATCGGTGATTTGGATCACGACGAGTACGACTCCATCAACCCCGTTCTCTTGAACGCTTCCGCGCGCGATCTACAAGGGTATGTAGATCCACTCCTCCCTCGTTGCTAGATGACTCCATAGATAGATCTTGGTGACACGTAGGAAAATTTTGAATTTATGCTACGTTCCCCAACAGTGGCATCATGAGCTAGGTCTATGCGTAGTTTCTATGCACGAGTAGAACACAAAGTAGTTGTGGGCGTTGATTTTGTTCAATATGCTTACCGTTACTAGTCCAATCTTGATTCGGCGGCATTGTGGGATGAAGCGGCCCGGACCGACCTTACACGTACTCTTACGTGAGACTGGTTCCACCGACTGACATGCACTAGTTGCATAAGGTGGCTAGCGGGTGTCTGTCTCTCCCACTTTAGTCGGATCGGATTCGATGAAAAGGGTCCTTATGAAGGGTAAATAGCAATTGGCATATCACGTTGTGGTTTTTGCGTAGGTAAGAAACGTTCTTGCTAGAAACCCATAGCAGCCACGTAAAACATGCAAACAACAATTAGAGGACGTCTAACTTGTTTTTGCAGGGTATGCTATGTGATGTGATATGGCCAAAAGGATGTGATGAATGATATATGTGATGTATGAGATTGATCATGTTCTTGTAATAGGAATCACGACTTGCATGCCGATGAGTATGACAACCGACAGGAGCCCTAGGAGTTGTCTTAATTTATTTATGACCTGCGTGTCAACATAAACGTCATGTAATTACTTTACTTTATTGCTAACCGTTAGCTGTAGTAGTAGAAGTAATAGTTGACAAGACAACTTCATGAAGACACGATGATAGAGATCATGATGATGGAGATCATGGTGTCATGCCGGTGATGATGATGATCATGGAGCCCCGAAGATGGAGATCAAGAGGAGCAAAGTGATGATGGCCATATCATGTCACTATTTGATTGCATGTGATGTTTATCATGTTCAATACATCTTATTTGCTTAGAACAATGGTAGTAAATAAGATGATCCCTCATTAAAATTTCAAGAAAGTGTTCCCCCTAACTGTGCACCATTGCGAAAGTTCGTCGTTTCGAAGCACCACGTGATGATCGGGTGTGATAGATTCTTACGTTCGAATACAACGGGTGTTAACGAGCCTAGCATGTACAGACATGGCCTCGGAACACATGCGAAACACTTAGGTTAACTTGACGAGCCTAGCATGTACAGACATGGCCTCGGAATACAAGAGACCGAAAGGTCGAGCATGGGTCGTATGGTAGATACGATCAACATGAAGATGTTCACCGATGTTGACTAGTCCGTCTCACGTGATGATCGGACGCGGCCTAGTTGACTCGGATCATGTAATCACTTAGATGACTGGAGGGATGTCTATCTGAGTGGGAGTTCATAAGATGAACTTAATTATCCTGAACATAGTCAAAAGATCTTCGCAAATTATGTCGTAGCTCGCGCTTCAGTTCTACTGTTTAGATATGTTCCTAGAGAAAATTTAGTTGAAAGTTGATAGTAGCAATTATGCGGACTAGGTCCGTAAACTGAGGATTGTCCTCATTGCTTCATAGAAGGCTTATGTCCTTAATGCACCGCTCAGTGTGCTGAACCTCGAACGTTGTCTGTGGATGTTGCGAACATCTGACATACACATTTTGATAACTACGTGATAGTTCAGTTAAACGGTTTAGAGTTGAGGCACCGAAGACGTTTTGAAACGTCGCGAAACATATGAGATGTTTCGAGGGCTGAAATTGGGATTTCAGGCTCGTGCCCACGTCAAGAGGTATAAGACCTCCGACGATTTTCTTAGCCTGCAAACTAAGGGAGAAAAGCTCAATTGTTGAGCTTGTGCTCAGATTGTCTGAGTACAACAATCGCTTGAATCGAGTGGGAGTTGATCTTCCAGATGAAATAGTGATGGTTCTCCGAAGTCATTACCACCAAGCTGCTAGAGCTTCGTGATGAACTATAATATATCAGGGACATATATGATGATCCTTGAGATATTCGCGATGTTTGACACCACAAAAGTAGAAATCAAGAAGGAGCATCAATTGTTGATGGTTGGTGAAACCACTAGTTTCAAGAAGGGCAAGGGCAAGAAGGGATACTTCATGAAACGGCAAATCAGCTGCTGCTCTAGTGAAGAAACCCAAGGTTGAACCCAAACCCGAGACTAAGTGCTTCTGTAATAAGGGGAACAGCCACTGGAGCAGAATTACCCTAGATACTTGGTAGATGAGAAGGCTGGCAAGGTCGATAGAAGTATATTGGATATACATTGTGTTAATGTGTACTTTACTAGTACTCCTAGTAGCACCAGGGTATTAGATACCGGTTCGGTTGCTAAGTGTTAGTAACTCGAAATAAAAGCTACGGAATAAACGGAGACTAGCTAAAGGTGAGATGACGATATGTGTTGGAAGTATTTCCAAGGTTGATCAAATATCGTACGCTCCCTCTACCATCGAGATTGGTGTTTGCGTTGAGCATAGACATGATTGGATTATGTCTATCGCAATACGGTTATTCATTTAAGGAGAATAATGGTTACTCTGTTTATTTGAATAATACCTTCAATGGTCTTGCACCTAAAATGAATGGTTCATTGAATCTCGATCATAGTGATACACATGTTCATGCCAAAAGATATAAGATAGTAATGATAGTACCACCTACTTGTGGCACTGCCACTTAAGTCATATCGGTATAAAACGCATGAAGAAGCTCCATGTTGATGGATCTTTGGGCTCACTCATTTTTGAAAAGTTTGAGACATGCGAACCATGTCTATTGGTGTATATGCATGAAGAAACTCCATGCAAATGGACCGTTTGGACTCACTTGATTTTGAATCACTTGAGACATGCAAATCATACCACATGGGCAAGATGACTGAAAGCCTCGTTTTCAGTAAAATGGAACTAGAAAGCAACTTGTTGGAAGTAATACATTTTGATGTGTGCAGTCCAATGAGTGCTGAGGCATGTAGTGGATATCGTTATGTTCTTACTTCACAGATGATTTGAGTAGATGTTGAGTATATTTACTTGATGAATCACGAGTCTGAATTATTGAAAGGTTCAAGTAATTTCAGGGTGAAGTTGAAAGATCGTCGTGACAAGAGGATAAAATATCTATGATATGATCATAGAGATGAATATCTGAATTACGAGTTTGGCACAGAATTAAGACATTGTGGAAATTGTTTCACAACTAATACAGCCTGGAACACCATAGTGTGATGGTGTGTCCGAACATCATAACTGCACCCTATTGGATATGATGCATACCATGATGTCTCTTATCGAATTACCACGATAGTTTATGGGTTAGGCATTAGAGACAACCACATTCACTTTAAATAGGGCACCACGTAATTCCGATGAGATGACACCGTATGAACTATGGTTTAGAGAAACCTAAGCTGTCATTTCTTAAAAGTTTGGGGCTGCGACGCTTATGTGAAAAAGTTTCAGGCTGATAAGCTCGAACCCAAAGCGGATAAATGCATCTTCATAGGACACCCAAAACAGTTGGGTATACCTCCTGTCTCAGATCCGAAAGCAATAAGGGATTGTTTCTAGAATCGGGTCCTTTCTCGAGGAAAAGTTTCTCTCGAAAGAATTGAGTGGGAGGATGGTGGAGACTTGATGAGGTTATTGAACCGTCTCTTCAACTAGTGTGTGGCAGGGCACAGGAAGTTGTTCCTGTGGCACCTACACCAATTGAAGTGGAAGCTTATGATAGTGATCATGAAACTTCAGATCAAGTCACTACCAAACCTCGTGGGATGACAAGGATGCGTACTACTTCAGAGTGGTACGTGATCCTGTCTTGGAAGTCATGTTGCTAGACAACAATGAACCTACGAGCCATGGAGAAGCGATGGTGGGCCCGGATTCCGATAAATGGCTCGAGGCCATAAAATCCGAGAGAGGATCCATGTATGAAAACAAAGTGTAGACTTTGGCAGAACAGCTCGATGGTCGTAAGGCTATTGAGTACAGATGGATTTTAAAAGGAAGACGGACAATGATGGTAAGTATCACCATTAAGAAAGCTCGACTTGTCGTTAAGATGTTTTCCGACAAGTTCAAGGAGTTGACTACGATGAGACTTTCTCACTCGTAGCGATGCTAAGAGTCTGTTGGAATTATATTAGCGATTACTGCATTATTTATGAAATCTTGCAGATAGGATGTCAAAACATTGTTTCCTCGACGATTTTCTTGAGGAAAGGTTGTATGTGATACAACCGGAAGGTTTTGTCAATCCTGAAAGATGCTAATAAGTATGCAAAGCTCCAGCAATCCTTCTAAGGACTGGAGTAAGCATCTCGGAGTTGGAATGTATGCTTTGATGAGATGATCAAAGATTTTGGGTTTATACAAAGTTTATGAGAAACTTGTATTTCCAAAGAAGTGAGTGGGAGCACTATAGAATTTCTGATGAATATATGTTGTTGACATATTGTTGATCAGAAATGACGTAGAATTTCTGGAAAGCATATAGGGTTATTTGGAAAGTGTTTTTCAATGGAAAGCCTGGATTAAGCTACTTGAACATTGAGCATCAAGATCTATAAGGATAGATCAAAACGCTTAATGGTACTTTCAAATGAGCACATACCTTGACATGATCTTGAAGGTGTTCAAGATGGATCAGTCAAAGAAGGAGTTCTTGCCTGAGTTGTAAGGTATGAAGTTAAGACTTAAAGCTCGACCACGGCAGAATAGAGAGAAAGGACGAAGGTCGTCCCCTATGCTTAAGACATAGGCTCTACAGTATGCTATGCTGTGTACCGCACCTGAAATGTGCCTTGCCATGAGTCAGTCAAGGGGTACAAGAGTGATCTAAGAATGGATCACAGGACAGCAGTCAAAGTTATCCTTAGTAACTAGTGGACTAAGGAATTTTCTCGATTATGGAGGTGGTAAAAGAGTTCGTCGTAAAGGGTTACGCCGATGCAAACTTTGACACTAATCCAGATTATTCTGAGTAGTAAACTGGATTCGTATAGTAGAACAGTTATTTGGAATAGCTCCAAATATAGCGTAGTAGCTGCATCTACAAGATGACATAGAGATTTGCGAAGTACATACGGATCAGAAAGATTCAGACCCGTTGACTATAACATCTCTCACAAGCATAACATGATCAAACCCAGAACTCATCGAGTGTTAATCACATGGTAATGTGAACTAGATTATTGACTCTAGTAAACTCTTTGGGTGTTAGTCACATGGGGATGTGACCTTGAGTGTTAATCACATATCGATGTGAACTGGATTATTGACTCTAGTGCAAGTGGGAGACTGTTGGAAATATGCCCTAGAGGCAATAATAAATTAGTTATTATTATATTTCCTTGTTCATGATAATCGTTTATTATCCATGCTAGAATTGTATTGATAGGAAACTCAGATACATGTGTGGATACATAGACAACACCATGTCCCTAGTAAGCCTCTAGTTGACTAGCTCGTTGATCAATAGATGGTTACGGTTTCCTGACCATGGACATTGGATGTCGTTGATAACGGGATCACATCATTAGGAGAATGATGTGATGGACAAGACCCAATCCTAAGCCTAGCACAAGATCATGTAGTTCGTATGCTAAAGCTTTTCTAATGTCAAGTATCATTTCCTTAGACCATGAGATTGTGCAACTCCCGGATACCGTAGGAGTGCTTTGGGTGTGCCAAACGTCACAACGTAACTGGGTGGCTATAAAGGTACACTACAGGTATCTCCGAAAGTGTCTGTTGGGTTGGCACGAATCGAGACTGGGATTTGTCACTCCGTGTAAACGGAGAGGTATCTCTGGGCCCACTCGGTAGGACATCATCATAATGTGCACAATGTGATCAAGGAGTTGATCACGGGATGATGTGTTACGAAACGAGTAAAGAGACTTGCCGGTAACGAGATTGAACAAGGTATCGGGATACCGACGATCGAATCTCGGGCAAGTATCGTACCGCTAGACAAAGGGAATTGTATACGGGATTGATTAAGTCCTTGACATCGTGGTTCATCCGATGAGATCATCGTGGAACATGTGGGAGCCAACATGGGTATCCAGATCCCGCTGTTGGTTATTGACCGGAGAGTCATCTCGGTCATGTCTGCATGTCTCCCGAACCCGTAGGGTCTACACACTTAAGGTTCGGTGACGCTAGGGTTATAGAGATATTAGTATGCGGTAACCCGAAAGTTGTTCGGAGTCCCGGATGAGATCCCGGACGTCACGAGGAGTTCCGGAATGGTCCGGAGGTAAAGAATTATATATAGGAAGTGCTATTTCGGCCATCGGGACAAGTTTCGGGGTCATCGGTATTGTACCGGGACCACCGGAAGGGTCCCGGGGGTCCACCGGGTGGGGCCACCTGCCCCGGGGGCCACATGGGCTGTAGGGGGTGCGCCTTGGCCTACATGGGCCAAGGGCACCAGCCCCAAGAGGCCCATGCGCCAAAGGGACAAGAGGAGGGGAGAGTCCTAAAAGGGGAAGGCACCTCCGAGGTGCCTTGGGGAGGATGGACTCCTCCCCCCTTGGCCGCACCCTTCCTTGGAGGAAGGGGCAAGGCTGCACCCTCCCCCTCTCCCTTGGCCCTATATATAGTGGGGGAAAGGGAGGGCAGCCCAACCTAAGCCCTGGCGCCTCCCTCTCCCTCCCATGACACATCTCCCTCCTCCCGCAGCGCTTGGCGAAGCCCTGTTGGAATCCCGCTACTTCCACCATCACGCCGTCGTGCTGCTGGATCTCCATCAACCTCTTCTCCCCCTTGCTGGATCAAGAAGGAGGAGACGTCGCTGCTCCGTACGTGTGTTGAACGCGGAGGTGCCGTCCGTTCGGCGCTAGGATCATCGGTGATTTGGATCACGACGAGTACGACTCCATCAACCCCGTTCTCTTGAACGCTTCCGCGCGCGATCTACAAGGGTATGTAGATCCACTCCTCCCTTGTTGCTAGATGACTCCATAGATAGATCTTGGTGACACGTAGAAAAATTTTGAATTTATGCTACGTTCCCCAACAGTCACTTGTGTAATTGTATGCTTAATTTGGTTTTGTAATGTTGTCTTTTTAAGTATATATGTTGATACTCTGTAGACAGAGCGTAGATGTTGTGCGAACAGAGCAAATCACATTGCACACGGACTAAAGAATGTAACCCTTCGGTGATGATTTCATCAATCACTGACAATTGTATACCAACAATCATTTGCTCACAACACACATGGCTTATTAACAAGAATCATCTGTGTTGTTATCGGTCTTCCCACACATATCCGATTACAGACCTATTTGCCACGTATCACACACATCTTATTAAGTTGAATCATTTCTGTTCTCTTCGCTAATCGAAAACAGTTCATTCGAGTGAACCGTATGCCGTATATCACACACGCCTTGATCTGGCTGCCCGTTTCTATTGCTTTCCCTAATAGCAAACAGTTCATCGGAGCGAACTGTATGTCGTATAGCGCGCACACATTGATATGACTGCCCGTTTCTGTTGTTCCGTCTAATTACAAACAGTTCGTATGGATCAACCGTATGCCCAACATCGCACACGCAACTAAAATCTGAACCGTGTTTGATGTATCCACCATCACAAACGGTTTGCATCTTTTTTGACGATTTTTTACACCACCATTTTCGATTAATGCATCGCACACAAATTTGTCAAAGTGTCTCTGATCGTAGTGTCGCGTTAGCAGCATCCTGCAGTAGTGTATGCCATGCTTCCGGATCAATTTTTGTCAGCTAGCACTGTTTTTGTTTCCTCTTAAGCAAATGGAAGGAGGGGGAATCAGATGAATCACTTGATTTTTTTCCCAAATCATCAGAAACCCTAACCCTAGAATTTTTCCCATTTTGAAATTCTCAAAAACAGAGCCCAAAAGTTTGAAATAGAATAGAAAGGAATGGAATTTGGGCTCACCTAGATGACGCCGGCCTTACGGGTCCGCACGACCGCTGCCGTGTGTTCTCTCGATTGTCAGAACGCCGTCGTCCTTCGGGACATCGTGTGGAATGAAGGAGCAGCAACCGTCGATGATGCGCTCTAATGGATGCGTGCGTGCCGTGGGTGGTGCATCTCGCACGTGGCCATCCCCGCCAAAAGTTTGCGCCGACGAACGTCATGCTCACGAGACCCGTAGCCATGCTCGCCGGAGAAGCGCTTCGGACTCGGTCCGCGGCACGCTGCTCCGTCGACAAAAATTGTGGGATGAACGAGGCTGCATGCAATCGTGTGGAGCGAGGCAAATCAATTATGTTCGCTTAATCGACGCAGCACCAGTGCATGCCCGATTTAAGCGGACTTACATTCCTATGGGTCAATGCGGTTAGCAGATATGCACGTTTAATTGCTTTCCGCAACTGACTCCAATTAAATACTTGCAATAAGAGCGGTTGGGATGGTGAGGTTGCTAGTGGTCGGCGTCGCCTCTGAGCCTGGTGGAGGCCGTCCTCACCGTCGGGAGGAGCAAGACAGGGTCGCCTTGGGCGCAACAGTGCGCCGAGGAGCAGCACGCGGCGGCTGGATCTGGCGTCGTCCAACTCCAGCGGAGGAGGGCCTCAACCGGAGCAGGGAGTGGACCCGCGCCAAATTACAAAACAGTAAAACTAAGCCACATAAGGCTTTCCGCAGCGGTTTGATGTCTATAGTCATCAGATTAGGCTTTTCGGCGTCCGAGATACCGTGAGCATCCCCACATTGCGTAGCCTCCCGTCTTTTACAATCAAGCCCAATGTAATCGGGATGCTACTCCTCAAACCAACCTGGGCCGAGACCCCTTGGGCCACGAGGACACGAAGGGGTGACTATTTTATCGGGCTATTTCCATTTGTAGCTATCGCAGAGTGATTAAAAAAACGTGGGATGAACGAGGCTGCATGCAATCGTGTGAAGCGAGGCAAATCAATTATGTTCGCTTAATCGACGCAGCACCAGTGCATGCCCCATTTAAGCCAGCCTACATTCCTTGGCCTTAATTTGACGCAGTGCGAGCCAGATCGCTTTCTAGAGCAGATCTGACGGCCAAGGACGTCCAGATCATGAAAACGGACATCCGAAAATTCAAATTGTTGTGAGGGCTCGCTTTATGTGTGGTTATACTATCCTTAATTTGGCATGGGTCCACTCCCTGCTCTGATTGAGGCCCTCCTCCGCCCAAGTTGGACAATGCCAGATCCAGTCGTCTCGTGCTGCTCCTCGGCGCACTGCTGCGTCCAAGACGACCCCGTCTTGCTCCTCCCGACGGTGAAGACGGCCTCCACCAGGCTCAGAGGCGACGCCGGCCACTAGCAACCTCACCATCTCGATCGGTCTTATCGCAAGTATTTAATTGGAGTCAGCTACGAAAAGCAATTAAACGCGCGTATCTGCTAACCGCATTCACCGATAGAAATGTAGGTCGGCTTAAATCGGGCATGCATGGGTGCTGCGTCGATTAAGCCAACATAATTGATTTGCATCGCTCCACAGTCCACACGATTGCATGCAACCTCGTTCATTCCATGTTTTTTTAATCACTCCGCGATTAGCTACAAATGAAAATAGCCCGATAAAAAAGTCACCCCTTCGTGCCCGCGTGGCCCAAGGAGTCTCGGCCAGGTTGGTCTGAGGAGTAGCAGCCCGATTACGTTGGGCTTGATTGTAAAAGACGGGAGGCTACGCAGGGCAGGTATGCTCACGGTATCTGGGACGTTGAAAAGCCTAATCTAACGGCTGCAGACGTCAAATCGCTGTGGAAAGCCGTAGGTGGCTAATTACTGTTTTGTAATACTAGCAAAAATGCCCGTGCGTTGCAACGGGTAATGAAACTATCATCATAGAATCTCACCATCCCCGTTATCCTTCCACCATTTCTCTATCATCATGCAAGACGCCCTTATGATTTCACCATCATCGTTGCATGAGCCGCCCCATATCATCGATGCACTCAGGCCACATGTGCACATCCGCGACGCTCATGCTGCCGAGCTCCTTCGCCTCATTTGTGACTATCACCACTGCCTCCACATCCTCCAGCTCGCCGTAGGCATCCTAAGCGGCGGCAGCAATTGGGTTGGCACAACCAGAACCATAGAAACTTAGTTTGGAAGGACAGAGAGCCAAGGGTTCGTAGGGTTAGGGGTGTCGATTGTGATCATCGTCGATTGATTGCAGCCATTGTTTCCTTTTTTGTGAAGAAAATGGTGATCGTTTGGTTTGAGATAAAAACCAGGTGGGGTCACCGAGGGAAAGGTGTAACATGCGAGATGAGGATGACGTATATGAATTTTAGGTATGAGCAATCGAGGCTTGCCCCAGAAACAATCCTACCATTTTTTGTACTCGCTTTGTTTACTTTTATAAGACGTTGTACACAATTCAGACATCACCTAAAACAGTTCAATGTCAAACTGCCTGAAACGTCTTATAAAAGTGAACGGAGGGAGTAATAAAAAAACAACTTTCTTTCTACGTAAATAGGAGAATCACGTCTGGATCCATCTAAAAACAGAATCACGTCGTTGAATCATTTTTTAGTATTTTTTAAATCATGTTTTAATTTTATAAAATGTTCGTGCTTAAAAAATATTCAAAATTCGAGTACAATACCTCCTATTTTTTAAAAAACATTGTTCATATTTTACAGAAAGTCCAAATTTAAAAACTTGTTTCTTTTTAAAAAATGATCGAGTTTAAATTTTGTGTTCACAACTTTGCAAAATATTCACGTATGTGTTTGGATCAGGTGCTGCTGCTTGTATTGTTTAATAATAAATCAAGATTTGGAAGCTGACACGCGAAGTTGTCTAGTGTATTGGATAACACGTCCCAGTTACCTCCTCTACCACCCCGGTACGATTCCTGATGTCACACTTTTCTTTCTTTTTTTATTTTTTGACAAGAGCACACTTTGGCGCTGTGGTATAGCGTCGGCCGATGGGCCGGCCCATCTCGGCTTGCTATGGCGACGTACGAATTTTTGTTACAGTTTTTGTATCGGACCGGCAGACTAAATTTTGTACCACCTCGAGTAGCCACAATTTAAAATATGAAACGACATCCAAGCGGGACGAAACCAAGAATATCACCTTGCTTTAATAGTAGATATATATAGGTATATAGATATAGATATAGATAGTTCGATCCTGATTCCACCCAACCTTCTCTCGTCCTGATTCACCCTAGCCAGGTTGCCAGCCAGGCAGGCCCCTCGCGCAGCCGGCCTCCCACTCGCCGCTCCTCAGGCCGCCGCACGGAGCTCGCCCCGCCCGGCCACCATTCCGCCACCACCGCCGCAGGAAAGCGAGGTCCTAGGTGCGCCCCTCCTTCCCCCCCTTCCCGCACTCCTTGGCTCTCGCTTCTCCCGGCTTTCGGGTTCCGCGGAGCCCTCCCTTGCTGGTTTGGATCGGGAGCGTGCTTGTTGCCGCGTCTGTTGATTGGGCATGGGGAGGCTCGAGTCCCGGATATTGCGTGGGTGCTGGTTCGGTGCCGTCCCATTGCCTCGATGCGGTCGTCCGTTCCGTGATTTGGCCGTGATTGGTGGTGGTGGTACATGCTGTTGGGACGCGGATACGTCGTGGCCATGAGCTAGCTAGGGTTGGGGGCGCAGGGGAGCTAGCATGTGGCTGTAGCGCTAAGATGAATCTTTATTTCGAGATGGGGAAGGGGTGCTTCCATGGGAGATGCGGGGAAGATGACGAGACTGCCACTGCCTACGTTAGCTAGGATGTGGAAAGATTAGTGATGTTTAAGGGAATCAGGACGATGTGGTGAATAGCTGAATTTCTTGTCTAAGAATTGTTGCCTTTTGCAGTTGTCGGAAGAGTTGGGAATGGAGGGTGCGGCGACGGAGAACTCGACGGTGCCCAGGGTGGCTCCGGAGGCGGCTGACCATGCAGGTCAGCCCGTCGAGGGCTCGACGGTGCCCATGGTGGTGCCAGAGGCGTCTGTTGACGCAGAGCAGGATATCGAGCGCTCTTCAGTGCCCATGGTGGTGCCGGAGGCGGCTGTCCAAGCGGACCAGCATGTCGAGGGCTTGACAGCGCCTGTGGTGGTACCAGAGGCAGCTGTCAACGCAGACCAGCATGTCGAGGGCTCGACAGTTCCTATGGTGGTGCCAGAGGCAGCTGTCAATGCAGACCAGCGTGTTGAGGGCTCGACAGTGCCTATGGTGGTTCCAGAGGAGGCGGTCGACGCAGAACCGCGTGTTGGCGCCGTGGCAGCACCCATGGTGATGATTGAAGCAGATGTAGATGCAGATCAGCGTGCTGATGGCGTGGCAGCACCCATGGTGATGACTGAAGCAGCTGCTGACGCGGATCATCCTATCAAGGATGCGACCACCCAGGACAGGAAGCACGGGTAATCCATTCTAATTTGTGTGGCCGCTGTGGTTCTGTAGATCTAGCTTTAATTATTGTCCTTTTCCTTTTCACTAGAAGCTTTCAATGATTGTTAGGTAGTGAAGCTTATCTGTGCATGCATGGGTACTTGGGTAGAGACATAGAGTACAGAGGATAAAGATGCCCATGTTACCTGGACAATAATTGGTTATCACTGAGGGATGTGTGATGCGTGGCTATTGCTGCATTGGTTGCTTGTATGAGTTTGAAGTGAGGCCAGGTAGATGCTTGTGCATACCAGCTAACCTGAATGCAAGTAAAGTTAAAGAATGGTGAAATAAGAATCCAACAACCATTGTGCTGACGCACATTTTTCCGTCCATTAAACACACAATCACTTCTTTTCTCTTGCAGACTCGCACTATCACATCACCCCATGGCTATGCATTTTCTTTGGGGTCATTCTCACTTTCTTTTCTGTATGGTTTGCATTCAAATGTTTATCCAACCCTGTATTTCCCTAGAATTTGTAATTTGTTTAGATCTATTACATCACTACATTGTGGTTGCTTTCATTTCCCATGCCATATCAATACTGTATTGGCGATGTTGTATATTCATTGTGATCACTGTCAACTTGTTGCTGAGTTGGTGATATGCTTGAATAGAACCAAGTTCGTAATTTCATATTGCTTCTGATTTCAACAAACATAGAAATTGCATTAAATGTTTATGAGTGCAGAGATGTGTACATCTTCTTTTCTTCGAGGAACCATCTATAGGCATTTTCTCTCACCTCACTCACACGGGAGGTGGGAGAGTGTTCACTTATATCAAGACAGATTGTATGTGTGAGTAAAATATGAGCACTCACCCATACAAGTATAGATGGTTCACACTAATGCATATTCAGTGCATTTCAAATATAGAAATAAAAATCTGTTTGGACACAAGATAACAGAACAAGCAAGTACACACCTTCCCCTTTCATGTTCTCACACTCGGTCTGCATCGGGTTAAGTTTATTTAACTATTCAGTGATATATTCGGCCTTCAAAATTCATGCTATGACTGTAAGATGGGATTTTTTTTCTTGCAACACATACATATACTCTTATCTTAAACTCATTGACTTAAAATTGCAGTAAGTAACATAGCTAGACATTTTGATATTTCAACTTGTTAATATTTAAATACACAATTTGCTGAATCCAGTTTTTTTATTTGGTTCTAAACATTCGAAAAATGTATTTCATTATAGGGATGATGACGGAGCTGTCAATGTTACTCCTGAGGAAATGAGAGCCATCATCGAAGTTATAGCTGAGACGGGGAAGTTCTGGTATAATACTGGATCCATTGCTCCCTAGATTCCAATCCCTGATGAATTTACATACTTTAAATCTTACTTAGAGGTTCTTGAATGTCGCAAGCAACTTCATGCTTCATATTTGTGTTCGAGGTCTGCAATTTGTAATTCAGTTTTCTTCCTCATGTGTTTTCTCTTTGGATAAAATGTGTTTCATTGGGTTAATAGCTATCATTTGAAAAGAAGTAACCCCCTTAGTGCTACTTTTAGTAGTTTTATTCTTCTAGGTGAACCAAACTTTAGGTTGATTTAGCTGTTCACGTGTTATTTTCAAGAGAGATGGTCAGGGGCATTTGGACAAAATTACTATAGTGGGATTACTTCTACTCTTGGCCTTGGGATTAACTTCCGTCTTACAGGCACGACTGGAGTTTTCTCAAGAGATTGTTGTCTCTCCAATTGATGCAGGTATGGGGAGGTATGCCATCAAAAAGTTTCACATTGTTTCTAGATCGTTGTATTGGCTATGTTCATCAGACTATAGTAGCTTTACTTATTTTCTGAACTGATTTCCATCATTTCACACATCAAGGTCTTGGGTGAATATTCTGAGGCTCAAATGGCAATCCAAGAGGACGGGCAGCAACAGAATTCCTTATTTAGAGAGACGCACTCAGAGCTGTTTAGCCAGCTCAATGATGGTACTGTTATGAATCTTCAGTTTTCTCAGTTTCTACCAAAGATAATTTGTCTCGAGTCTTAATTTGCTGCTGTTCCGATGTTAAAGTTTTAACAAAATTCTCTATATTATATGATACGTATATGTAATTCTCAAACCCTTATAATCTCATATGGTCCCAGACTCCTAGTGTCCTCTCACTAAGTTCAGCTTATTAAATTCAGTATGGTTCACAATCCAGGCGCAATTCATGTTGACCTTTAAGAATATGAACTGGACTCTTTTATGTCATTTCAGTCCAGGCACAAATATGAGAGAATTCCTTATTTGACCCTTTCTTAAAATTTGCTTCCCTTTTTGGCCCTCAAAAATATATTTTTCTCTTTTTGACACTTAAATTTTGTTTTGTTCCCTTCATGACACTTCTGTCAGTTTTGACCACCAACACCGTGAAGTGCAACATGAAAGGTCGTTTTTACCCCTGCTTTAGCTCATTGGTAAAAAGAATCTCCAACGCATCTTCTCTCTCGACTATGGTGTGGTAATTGTACGAGGCAAACGGCGGCGGCGCGAGGCTGAGAGAGTGATGGTGCGATATATCGGAGTGCAAGACCGATGCTGTTGCTGCGGATTGACGGCGGACGGCGGCCTGTGCAGCGCGGCGTCGGGCGGCCATGGAGCAAAGGTGGAGGAGGGTCATGGCGGGGCAGCGGCCTTGGGCCATACGGTATCGGCGTCGGGCGGCCATGCAGGGGCGACGGAGGAGGGCCACAGACCTGCAGCAGCCATAGACGGCCATGGTAGCGCAGCGGAGAAGGGTCGTGCGTTCTCGGCCTCGACGGCCATGGTGGCGCAGTGGCGGAGAAGGGTCTTCATGCTCGTCGTCGTGCATGTTTTTAGCATTAGGGCATGCAACGCGTGTGCTTCCGTGTGCGTGTGTGATGTGTGCTAGTCTGTGTGCTGCCGCGTGTCGTGAGTTTGTGATGTGTGCTTGTGTGTGTTGCAGCTCGCGCTGGGTGTGTGTGCTGCCGCTCGCGCAGGGTGCGTGTGCTAGCTACTGTTGTATTTTAGTTTGTGTGGGTGTGTGACGCGACAAGACGAGCTGCTCACCTGTGTATTCTGGGAGCCGAGTTCTTGACGTAGAGACATCAGGGAGCAGCGCCGAACGCGGACTCTGTCTTGGCGGCCGCTGGCCACGCCGAGGGATCCGAAGATGTGATATATGAACTCGAGCATGATTTGATTCATATCCGTTACGCGGTGGTAAAATTGTAGATTTTTTTTTTCATTTGCTCATGTAGTCAAGACAGAACATCTCACATTACCACTGCTTTTGACTTGTAAATAATTTTGGTCACATAATACACCAGGGGTAAAACGGTATTTTCACGTTAGACGTAACATTGTGAAGTGCCAAAACTGAAGGAAGTGTCATGAAGGGAACAAAATGAAAATTGAGTGTCAAAAAGGGAAAAATATATTTTTGAGGGCCAAAAGGGAAGCAAATTTTAAGAAAGGGCCAAATAAGGAATTCTCTCCACAAATATACTGCTGGACATCTACTTCTAAGAACATGAATAAGAGAGCATGTTTGGAAAATTTCAGTTATGTTACTGAAATTGTTGGCGTGTTGTTTCAGAAATCCCTGACATGTTTTTCTATCTTATATTTGGAATTATGTCGTGTGGTTAAAATAAGGGCAGCATTAGATGGGTTTTGAATTGCTTGTGGGTATGTCACTTTGCTAGAGTTCAATTGTATGTTTTTTCCACTGGACACCTAGACTCGGTTTGGTCTCAGTGTGATGTGTTTATTTTCAAAGCTGATGTGGACAAACTACTCTAGCTGTTCTTTGGCTAATCATATTTAGGTTAAAATAAATTCTTTGGCAGTTCTTTGGCCTACCCCAACTTGTTTGGGACTAATGGCTTTGTTGTTTGTTTTATTGTTTCAGATATAACTTTATTTTGTGTTAAAAAAAAATAGCTAGCCTTAGAAGTGGATCTCCAAAATGTCCTAGTGTGATTCTACTGAGATTTGCACACTCAAAACAACCATAATGGAGCCTTAGAAGTGGATCTCCACTTGAATTCATAGAAGACCTTGCAGATTTGTTGGTTCAACCTCAATATAGATGTTAAGAGGTGATATCTGATGTACTTCCTGTGGACCATGCCATATCTGTGATCATTTTGTTTGCACATTTCTGCAGCTCTCTTGAGGTTTGAAGAGGGTCCTCCGTTTACACTTCAAAGGCTTTGTGAGGTGATGTATTTTCCCTTTGAATCTGCTTCTAAAGTTTCTATTAGCGATCTGTAGTTACTCGCAGAAGGTTATACCTTCATTCTGTGTTGCATTGGTGTTGCTTCAAAACGAGTCTTACACTAGTTCCGTGTTGACAGATTTTGTTGGATCCAAAAGGAACATACACAAAATTGTCGAAGCTTGCTTTGGCCTTGGAGAAGGTTTGCTAACTGAACTTTCACCATCATTTTGTATCTAGTTCTTTGCTCTGTTACCCTGTGCTGTCTTGACTTGTCCATTTATTGAGCCGTTGCTTGAAATAGCAGCTAGTAGGTTAAATGCAGTTCTTTGTAAAATGAAATTGATCGTTTTTACCAATTTTAAGCTCTCTTATTTGCAGAACCTCCTAGTCACGTCTACCATAACTAAGTGTACTGAACCCTACCCTACTGCTCATGGGCCAAATTCAGAAGGACCAGTGATCACAGAAAACACAGGTTCTGTTGATGTAGAGCCTGAAAGGCCGGCAGAGCATCCTGCTGCAGTGCCCAATGGAACACAGTATGCAGGAGGTGATGGTGATGAAGAGATGGCTGACGCAGAAGCGGAGGGGCTGCCTGGTAGCCATGATGTCGAGATGCAGGAGGAGAAGCCTGATCAAATTCCAGATGTTAACCCTGACGCCAACTCAGTTACTGCAGTTGCTTGTGAAACAGTTAATGCCAGTGAAAAAGCTCCAGATTCACAAAGTTGAGCTCACTCACAGCGAAGGCCAGAAGACCTAGTGCAGCTCTCTTTAACAATCCAGCTATTGTGACATCTCTGTGCCTAGCTGATTATGCTATGTGGTTCTCCCATGAATCGCGCCCATAGACAATATGATTAGGGGGTCGTGCTTTATGCTTTAAAGTTGTAGTGAGCCGTCGAAGATGGAAATGGATATCTTGACCATGGTTGAGATGAATGAAATTCTCTGAGGAAAAATGTACTCAAAATGGCGATGGCACATTCTCCTTGGTTGTCACCTGAAAGTATGTGGACTTCTTCACTTCACTTCCAGGTGCCAAAAGTTATGATGTACCCAAGGTTAGTCAAATTGGATATTTGGCTATCCTTTTTTGCAATTTGTACTGTAGTGAACTTGTGCATCATTAGAAAGTGACATCTTTCCTGCCCCATTTTTACTGTGAAGCAATTAACCTGGGCTGCGTATTGACCTTCTAGTGTTTCTTAGCACATCCCACTGTCATCTGCGGTTGTTTATGAGTGCACGCCACCGTATTCGTGCTTTTCTGTCGATGCAAGCTTTGTGTATTAGTAATGTTTGTGCTGCTGTCTCATGTTGACAGTAGCGTTTGTGTTAAACTGACGATGTGACACTAACCAGGATTTTGTTGTCGTCCCATGATGACACAAGAAGCTCTTGGACTTGTGTCGATCTTGAATTGGTTCATATGCTGGGTGTCTCAAATCACGATAGATCACCAGCGTCTTAATTTCGAAGGTTGAATGGCGATGCATTTCTTTGATGCGTTTCAGTCACTGGATTAGTAAGAGAGTACGATTATAAGGTGTTCTACGATTTTTGCAAATGAAAACCACTTGTTCCATGGATTATTTTGTGTCGGAGTTCTATTGGCAACTCTTGTATTTTTTTTATTTGTTTTGCGAAATACTCTTGTTTTCTACAATGTCATATATTCACCATTCTTTCATCGGTAAATGATATTTATCCTAGCACCTTATGAGAATCATGTACTATGTAGGATAATTTAACCGTCTGCTGGTGCCTTGCGTGATCATTATCCTTGAAAGTAATACAAATATATTGCCCTGTCCAGATTGCTTGGATTTATATAATGGATTTCTTTTCATGTTATAAGTCAGTAGTAGAAACGCAGCAAACCATATTACGATTGGTTAATTATTAGACCCTCTTTCCCTTTGGTGTGCTGCGAGGTGCCATGAAGGATAGGGCACTCGGTACTCAACTCGATCGTTGAATGGTGGCATCGTACGTGTCGATGTATGTATGGTATTCCGGCAATGCTACATGATGTGCTTGAATGCCGTCGCTGTCAGCAAAACTATATCCTCTTTCTTGTCTGCTCTTATCAATCTCACGCAATGTGGCCAAAGTTCAGGAGCCTATGTGCTTAGAGCATCTCCACTCGTTGGCACCCCCAGGAGGCATTTCTTCCGCCGCTTGGGGGGCTGCCGGCGAAAATTTTAGCATGGGGGCGCAAAATTTTCCACTCGTTACATCCCCAGGAGCAGTGTTGAGGTTCAAGTAGGCAGCGGCATTTCGTCGAGCAGGTCACGGCCGACGTCGTGGCGGCCCTCGCGGTCGAGCACACGGGCGTTGGTGGAGAAGCTTGAGGAGACGGGAAGTCCGTGGAAGTGCTCGCGCCGCGCCGCCTTGCCGTGACGCCGCCCGACGAGCTCGCCTGCGGCGAGCGCCACGTACACCAGGGCCCTACTCGCGGCGCAATCCCGTCGTTTGGAGAGGAGGTGTAAGTGCATCTAGTGCCACCTCTAGTTGATTTTGAAGTATTGACGATAAACCTGGTTGAAGGACTAATGTGTTTGTGAGAATTGCAGGATAACACAGGTAGAAGTCCCTCATTGATTCAATTTACCTACCGGAGATGACCCCTAAAAATGTATGAAGACATTAAAGACAAAGGTGGTATGTGAATGTATTCACATTGAAGACTATGACAAGAGAAGACATTTTGTGAAGACTATGGAGCGCGAAGACTTAGTTGTTTCGTTGTTTCATTTTCTTCTTTGTTGAGTCATAGGAACCATCGTACTGTTAAGTGGGGTCCAAGTGAACCAGTCAGAATGACTGAAGTGATGCTTAACCAAAATCCTATGTCTTCGAGCGAAGACAATGAGAGCAAATCTTATCCAGAGCTGAATAAGTCAGCTTTGCTTGTAGCTCAAGTAAAGTTGCCGTGTGTGTTTGAAATCTGACCGTTGAAACACGTGTCAGTTCCTTAGTGACCCAGGGTCATTTCGGACAAATTAGGTCGGATTGCCTAGTGGCTATAAATAGCCCACCCCCTACACCATAAATTGGTTGGCTGCTCAGAGTTAGTGTACGGCTTTTGTCGTTTGAGAGCAACCCACCTCGAAGCCTTTGAGAGAGAATTCCTTGCGAGGACAAAGCCCTAAACACCCAGAGCCAAAGAGTGTTAGGCATCACTGAAGTCTTCCTGTCTGTGTGATCTGAAGACTTATTACACTTGAGGACTGTGAATCCTCCAGCCGGTTAGGCGTCGCGTTCTGAGCATCCAAGAGTCATTGTGGATCGCCGGTGAACGAAGTCTGTGAAGGTTTGGAAGTCTACCTTGAAGACTTACCAGAGTGATTGGGCGAGGACTGGGTGTCCTTAGCTCAAGGGGAATAAGGTGAAGACGCGGTCTTCTGAGTTGAATCTCAGCCTCCCTAACCAGACGTACAGTTGTCACAGCAACTGGAACTGGTCCAACAAATCATTGTCTTCAACGAGCCACTGGTTCTATCCTTCCCATCTCTTTATTTGCAGATTGGTCCTTGTGAAGTCATTGCCTGTTTGCATTATCTATTTGTCTTCACTGTGTGACTGCTTGTTCTGATTGGCTTCATACTATCTTCCATCCTGATCTATACTGCCTAGCTGCTATTAGTCTTTGTGCTTTCATTTCATTGAATACTTGACTATGGCTTGCTTAGTGTAGTCTACCTTCCGCTGCATGGTAATAGGTTTATTTCTATCGTTTGTCTTCGAAACTTCCATGTTTTGAAGACTTTCATAAAAATCGCCTATTCACCCCCCTCTAGTCGATCACTAGCACTTTCAATTGGTATCAGAGCAAGGTACTCCCTTGTTCTGTGTGATTCGGTTTAACCACCTGGAGTTTTAGCTATGTCGACTGCAGGGATAATCAAAGTCTCCGCTGCGTGCCCAGTCTTCGATGGAACTGAATATCCCTACTGGAAGAATAAGATGCGCATGCATCTGGAAGCCATTGATGTCGACCTCTGGTATGTCGTCAAGAATGGCGTCCCAAGGCTGGTGAAGGTGTCACCGCTGCTGATGTCAAGAAGTTCGTTCAACTGGATTCCACTGCCAAGAACATCATCTGTGGTCATCTGACCAAAGGACAGTATGGCCGTGTGAGTGCTCTGGAAACATCCAAGCTAGTCTGGGACTGGCTCTCCAAGGTCAACGAAGGCGTCTCAACCCAGAGAGATCAAAGAATCAGTGTCCTTCGCAACCTCTTCAACCGCTTCAAGAGAAACGACAATGAGAATGTTCAGCTCACGTTTGATCGACTCACTGACATCACAAATGAGCTTCAAGCCCTCGGCGCTACTGAGATCACCAAGCATGAAGTCGTCAAGACACTCCTGAGATCACTTGACAGCTCGTTTGACACCCTAGCCCTGATGATTCAAGAACGCCCTGACTTCAAGACACTCGATCCGTCTGACATACTTGAAAGGCTCAACACACATGAGTTTCAGCTTTCTGAGAAAAGAGACATCTACGGTCCCAACTATGGGCGAACTCGTGCTTTGAAGGCAAAAGTTGTTTCCTCATCTGAAGAAGAATCTGATTGCAGTTCTGATGATCCTGAAGACATTGGAAAGGAGCTTGCTATGCTTGTGAAGAAGTTCCAGAAATTCACCAAGAAGAAAGGCTTCAGAAAGTCCTCACGATCCAGCTCAAGGAATGATGAAGCTTCTGCTCATGACTACAAGAAGAGAACATGCCACAAGTGCAAGAAACCTGGCCACTACATCTCTGAGTGTCCGCAGTGGGACAATGAGAACAAGAAGAAGAAGAAGAGCAAGGAATATGATTCTGATGACAAGAAGAAGAAGAAATACTCAAAGTCTTCTTCCAAATCTTCATCAAAGTCTTCATCACACAAGAAGAGCTCATCTGGCAAGGCTCGTGCGTTTGCTGGCAAGGAAATGGATTCAGAGGAGGAGTCTGCTTCTGAGGAGGCGAAGGTGGAGTCTAAGGAGGATTCTGATTCTGGTGTTGCAAGTCTGGCTACAGCCTAAGTTGCCAAGTCCATCTTCAACATTGAAGACAATGACTTCATCACCGACGCCGATGCTAATGACCAGGACAACTCCGCTCCCACCTACTGCTTCATGGCACGCGGTGCCAAGGTAAACTCACGCACTACTCACTATCAAACATCCAGTGAAGATGACTCTAATTGTGGTTCCAAACCCAGCTACAAAACACTTGCTAAAATTGCAACTGAACAACATAAAGCTATGGAACATATTCAAAAACTGTTAGACAAAAGCGATAACCTGTTAGACGCTGAAATGACTCGATCTCAGTCCTTAATTGAAGACATAAAAAATCTTCATGTTAAGTATGAGGAACTTGAAAGTCGTCATGAAACGCTCTCAACAACTCATGAAAAGCTTTCCTATGATTATCTTCAAAGGAAGCAAGATCTTGAGAAATTGGGAGCGGCTCATGAAGATCTTCAAAAGGAAAACGAGTCACTTCGCGCCAAACAGATCAGTTCCGCTCAGGAAGGATTTGAACCACCATGTCTTAAATGCATTGAGCGTGACAATGCTACTTCTGTTGCTGGATGTTCTACTGCTGCTACTGTTGCAATATCTTCAACTGTTGATGTGGTAACTAACCCCTCTGCTGAGGATACCACTGCTATTGCTGATGAAAATGCTAGGTTGAAGACATTGCTTGAAACAGGGATGTACAAAAGTCTCAAAGGGCATCAGACACTATGTGATGTCCTCAAAAGACAGATCCTGAACCGAAACCCTAGGAAACAGGGTGTTGGGTTCGAAAGGAAAATGAATGCTGATGGCTCTTACTGGAAACCTGAGCAGTACCCCAAAACCACATGGGTTGCTGTGAAGGAACCTTCAGTGGATCCATCCACCCTATCTGGCTTCACTTGTGCTAATCCCATTGTTATTGATGAATCCTTTGATGCAAACTGTAAACTATTTAAGAATCAGAATGGTGAAGTGTTTGCCAGGTATATTGGTACTAACTGCAGGTATGGGCCACCTATGAAGATCTGGGTGCCGAAAAAGTGTGTGGAAAATCTTCCTGTGTATGTCGTCATGACACCACAAGTGAAGAAGACAAACCCCAGACCACGGGCTTCATATGGTCCAAAGGCTTCATACAGACAGAGGACTCACTTGAGTCGCACTAACGCAAATGTTTTGCAGGGAAACCATACTCAGGCCTATGAATATGAACGCGTTTCATCAAACCGCCATGTTCATAAGACCAAGAACTACTCTGCTTATTCTTATGAGTACTATTGTCCACCTGCAAGACTATTTGCTAGGGCTCCAAAGCCAAAGTTCTCAGATGCTGCACTTAGACTCATTGCTTCGAAGCCACCCTTGAAGATGTGGGTGGCTAAGAAAGCTTAACTCTCTTTTGCAGGGAAGGGTCTCCAGCCGAAAATCAAATGCGTCTAAAGCTATTGCTGGGGACCTTAAACATCTTGTAGGGCGCAAGATCAAATGCCCAAATGGTCTTATTATGTATTTTGTTCCTGAGTCGCTTGCTACTTGCCCTATCAGTCCTAACCTCGATCTAAGCTTTCATAATCCACTTGCTCGTCAAATGTTTATGCTTCACAATTCTCTTCGTGAAGCCTATCCCCCTAACTGCACTGTAGGGTATGACACCAGCTGCTTCAAAATGGATTATTGATAGTGGGTGTAATAATCACATGACTGGCAAGCGAAGTCTTCTCATGGACTCAACCTTACGTCCATCTGACAAGAGTCACATCACATTTGCTGATACTGGTAAAAGCAAGGTATTGGGTCTAGGTAGAGTTGCAATCTCAAGGGATCAGCACATGGATAAAGTGATGCTTGTTGAATCCCTTGGTTTCAACTTAATGTCTGTCTCAATGCTTTGCGATTTAAACATGATTGTGATGTTTGGAAAATATCGTTGCCTTGTTCTAATGGAATCTGACAAGTCTCTAGTCTTTGAAGGGTATCGGAAAGATGATTTGTACATGGTAGATTTCTCAGCAGGACCACAGCTTGCCGTATGTCTTCTTGCAAAAGCTTCAGAATGCTGGCTCTGGCATCGGAGGCTAGGGCATGCTGGCATGAGGAACTTGCACACTCTTGCAAAGAAGAAGCATATCATAGGCATCGAGGGCGTCAAGTTCAAGAAGGATCACTTATGTGGTGCCTGCGAAGCTGGAAAGATGACGAGGGCCAAGCATCCCTCGAAGACAATCATGACAACGACTCAACCCTTCGAACTGCTACACATGGACCTCTTCGGTCCCACTCACTATTCAACTCTTACTACTACTGATTGTCTCTATGGCTTCGTCATTGTTGATGATTATTCAAGATATACATGGGTGCATATAATCCTCTACAAGACTAAAGTGCAGGATGTCTTCAGACGTTTCGCCAATCGAGCCATGAACAACTATGGCGTCAAGATCAAGCACATCAGAAGTGACAATGGCACCGAATTCAAGAACACCGGCCTCGACACTTATCTTGATACTTTGGGCATCACTCATGAGTTCTCAGCTCCGTACATGCCGCAACAGAATGGCATCATGGAACGCAAGAACATAACACTCATTGAGATGGCCCGGACGATGCTCGATGAATACAAGACTCCAAGAAAGTTCTGGCCTAAAGCCATTGATACTGCATGCCATATCATCAACCATGTTTATCTTCACAAGCTTCTGAACAAAACATCCTATGAGCTTCTCACTGGTAAGAAGCCAAATGTTAGTTACTTCAAAGTATTTGGTCCCAGGTGCTGGATCAAGGATCCACATCACACTTCAAAATTTGCACCGAAAGCACATGAAGGTTTTATGCTTGGATACGGAAAGGATTCGCACTCCTATAGAGTCTTCAACCTCTTTCACTATAAAGTGGTTGAAATTGTGTATGTGCGGTTCGATGAGACTAACGGCTCGCAAAGAGAGCACCTGCCAAATGTGCTAGATGAAGTTCCATCCAGTGAATCCATCAAGCTTATGGGAACTGGAGAAATCATACCGTCTGAAGCACAGCCCGAAGAGGAACTCATCATCTCTACACCAGATCAACCAGAAGACAATGCTCAGCCTGAAGACAATCCTGCTAACGATGACAATGATCAGCAAGAGCAAAATATGTGTCCTGTTCATCCTCGTGTTGCAAATGAAGTACAGATTGAGAAAATAATTGATAGCATCAATGCACCTGGTCCACTCACTCGTTCAAGGGCAACACAACTAGCAAATTTCTGTGGGCACTTCACATTCGTCTCAATATCCGAACCCAAGAAAGTTGATGAAGCCTTGATGGAACCTGAATGGATTCAAGCTATGCAAGAAGTGAAGGAAATATGCCCTAAAGGCAATAATAAAGTTATTATTTATTTCCTTATATCATGATAAATGTTTATTATTCATGCTAGAATTGTATTAACCGGAAACATAATACATGTGTGAATACATAGACAAACAGAGTGTCACTAGTATGCCTCTACTAGACTAGCTCGTTGATCAAAGATGGTTATGTTTCCTAACCATAGACAAAGAGTTGTTATTTGATTAACGGGGTCACATCATTAGGTGAATGATCTGATTGACATGACCCATTCCGTTAGCTTAGCACCCGATCATTTAGTATGTTGCTATTGCTTTCTTCATGACTTATACATGTTCCTATGACTATGAGATTATGCAACTCCCGTTTGCCGGAGGAACACTTTGTGTGCTACCAAACGTCACAACGTAAATGGGTGATTATAAAGGTGCTCTACAGGTGTCTCCAAAGGTACATGTTGGGTTGGCGTATTTCGAGATTAGGATTTGTCACTCCGATTGTCGGAGAGGTATCTCTGGGCCCTCTCGGTAATGCACATCACATAAGCCTTGCAAGCATTGCAACTAATGAGTTAGTTGTGAGATGATGTATTACGGAACGAGTAAAGAGACTTGCCGGTAACGAGATTGAACTAGGTATTGAGATACCGACGATCGAATCTCGGGCAAGTAACATACCGATGACAAAAGGGAACAACGTATGTTGTTATGCGGTCTGACCGATAAAAGATCTTCGTAGAATATGTAGGAGCCAATATGAGCATCCAGGTTCCGCTATTGGTTATTGACCGGAGACGTGTCTCGGTCATGTCTACATTGTTCTCAAACCCGTAGGGTCCGCACGCTTAAGGTTTCGATGACAGTTATATTATGAGTTTATGAGTTTTGATGTACCGAAGTTTGTTCGAAGTCCCGGATGTGATCACGGACATGACGAGGAGTCTCGAATTGGTTGAGACATAAAGATTGATATATTGGAAGCCTATATTTGGATATCGGAAGTGTTCCGGGTGAAATCGGGATTTTACCGGAGTACCGGGAGGTTACCGGACCCCCCCGGGAGGTATATGGGCCTTAGTGGGCTTTAGTGGAAGAGAGGAGAGGTGGCCAGGGCAGGGCCGCGCGCCCCTCCCCCCTAGTCCGAATAGGACAAGGAGAGGGGGGCCGGCGCCCCCCTTCCTTCTCTCTCTCCTCTTTCCCCCCTCCCGACTCCTATTCCAACTAGGAAAGGGGGGGAATCCTACTCCCGGAGGGAGTAGGACTCCTCCTGGCGCACCCTCCCTGGCCGGCTGCACCCCCCTTTGATCCTTTATATATGGAGGCAGGGGGCACCCCTAGACACACAAGTTGATCCACGTGATCATATTCTTAGCCATGTGCGGTGCCCCCTTCCATCATAGTCCTCGATAATATTGTAGCGGTGCTTAGGCGAAGCCCTGCGATGGTAGTACATCAAGATCGTCACCACGCCGTCGTGCTGACGGAACTCTTCCCCGACACTTTGCTGGATCGGAGTCCGGGGATCGTCATCGAGCTGAACGTGTGCTAGAACTCGGAGGTGTCGTAGTTTCGGTGCTTGATCGGTCGGGCCGTGAAGACGTACGACTACATCAACCACGTTGTGCTAACGCTTCCGTTGTCGATCTACAAGGGTACGTAGATCACACTCTCCCCTCTCGTTGCTATGCATCACCATGATCTTGCGTGTGCGTAGGAAATTTTTTGAAATTACTACGAAACCCAACAGTGGCATCCGAGCCTAGGTTTTATATGTTGATGTTATATGCACGAGTAGAACACAAGTGAGTTGTGGGCGATATAAGTCATACTGCTTACCAGCATGTCATACTTTGGTTCGGCGGTATTGTTGGACGAAGCGGCCCGGACCGACATTACGCGTACGCTTACGCGAGACCGGTTCTCCCGACGTGCTTTGCACAAAGGTGGCTAGCGGGTGACAGTTTCTCCAACTTTAGTTGAATCGAGTGTGGCTACGCCCGGTCCTTGAGAAGGTTAAAACAGCACCAACTTGACAAACTATCGTTGTGGTTTTGATGCGTAGGTAAGATTGGTTCTTGCTTAAGCCCGTAGCAGCCACGTAAAACATGCAACAACAAAGTAGAGGACGTCTAACTTGTTTTTGCAGGGCATGTTGTGATGTGATATGGTCAAGACATGATGCTAAATTTTATTGTATGAGATGATCATGTTTTGTAACCGAGTTATCGGCAACTGGCAGGAGCCATATGGTTGTCGCTTTATTGTATGCAATGCAATCGCGCTGTAATGCTTTACTTTATCACTAAGCGGTAGCGATAGTCGTGGAAGCATAAGATTGGCGAGACGACAACGATGCTACGATGGAGATCAAGGTGTCGCGCCGGTGACGATGGTGATCACGACGGTGCTTCGAAGATGGAGATCACAAGCACAAGATGATGATGGCCATATCATATCACTTATATTGATTGCATGTGATGTTTATCTTTTATGCATCTTATCTTGCTTTGATTGACGGTAGCATTATAAGATGATCTCTCACTAATTATCAAGAAGTGTTCTCCCTGAGTATGCACCGTTGCGAAAGTTCTTCGTGCTGAGACACCACGTGATGATCGGGTGTGATAGGCTCTACGTTCAAATACAACGGGTGCAAAACAGTTGCACACGCGGAATACTCAGGTTATACTTGACGAGCCAAGCATATACAGATATGGCCTCGGAACACGGAGACCGAAAGGTCGAGCGTGAATCATATAGCAGATATGATCAACATAGCGATGTTCACCAATGAAACTACTCCATCTCACGTGATGATCGGACATGGTTTAGTTGATTTGGATCACGTAATCACTTAGAGGATTAGAGGGATGTCTATCTAAGTGGGAGTTCTTAAGTAATATGATTAATTGAACCTAAATTTATCATGAACTTAGTACCTGATAGTATCTTGCTTATTTATGTTTGATTGTAGATAGATGGCCCGTGCTGTTGTTCCGTTGAATTTTAATGCGTTCCTTGAGAAAGCAAAGTTGAAAGATGATGGTAGCAATTACACGGACTGGGTCCGTAACTTGAGGATTATCCTCATTGCTGCACAGAAGAATTACGTCCTGGAAGCACCGCTGGGTGCCAGGCCTGCTGCTGGAGCAACACCAGATGTTATGAACGTCTGGCAGAGCAAAGCTGATGACTACTCGATAGTTCAGTGTGCCATGCTTTACGGCTTAGAATCGGGACTTCAACGACGTTTTGAACGTCATGGAGCATATGAGATGTTCCAGGAGTTGAAGTTAATATTTCAAGCAAATGCCCGGATTGAGAGATATGAAGTCTCCAATAAGTTCTATAGCTGCAAGATGGAGGAGAACAGTTCTGTCAGTGAGCATATACTCAAAATGTCTGGGTATAATAATCACTTGATTCAATTGGGAGTTAATCTTCCAGATGATTGCGTCATTGACAGAATTCTCCAATCACTGCCACCAAGCTACAAGAGCTTCGTGATGAACTATAATATGCAAGGGATGAATAAGACTATTCCCGAGCTCTTCGCAATGCTGAAAGCTGCGGAGGTAGAAATCAAGAAGGAGCATCAAGTGTTGATGGTCAACAAGACCACTAGTTTCAAGAAAAAGGGCAAAGGGAAGAAGAAGGGGAACTTCAAAAAGAACAGCAAGCAAGTTGCTGCTCAAGAGAAGAAACCCAAACCTGGACCTAAGCCTGAAACTGAGTGCTTCTACTGCAAGCAGACTGGTCACTGGAAGCGGAACTGCCTCAAGTATTTGGCGGATAAGAAGGATGGCAAGGTGAACAAAGGTATATGTGATATACATGTTATTGATGTGTACCTTACTAATGCTCGCAGTAGCACCTGGGTATTTGATATTGGTTCTGTTGCTAATATTTGCAACTCGAAACAGGGACTACGGATTAAGCGAAGATTGGCTAAGGACGAGGTGACGATGTGCGTGGGAAACGGTTCCAAAGTCGATGTGATCGCAGTCGGCACGCTACCTCTACATCTACCTTCGGGATTAATATTAGACCTAAATAATTGTTATTTGGTGCCAGCGTTAAGCATGAACATTATATCTGGATCTTGTTTGATGCGAGACGGTTATTCATTTAAATCAGAGAATAATGGTTGTTCTATTTACATGAGTAATATCTTTTATGGTCATGCACCCTTAAAGAGTGGTCTATTCTTATTAAATCTCGATAGTAGTGACACACATATTCATAGTGTTGAAACCAAAAGATGCAGAGTTGATAATGATAGTGCAACTTATTTGTGGCACTGCCGTTTAGGTCATATCGGTATAAAGCGCATGAAGAAACTCCATACTGATGGGCTTTTGGAACCACTTGATTATGAATCACTTGGTACTTGCGAACCGTGCCTTATGGGTAAGATGACAAAAACACCGTTCTCCGGTACTATGGAGAGAGCAACAGATTTGTTAGAAATCATACATACAGATGTATGTGGTCCGATGAATGTTGAGGCTCATGGCGGATATCGTTATTTTCTCACCTTCACAGATGACTTAAGCAGATATGGGTATATCTACTTAATGAAACACAAGTCTGAAACATTTGAAAAGTTCAAAGAATTTCAGAGTGAAGTTGAAAATCATCGTAACAAGAAAATAAAATTCCTACGATCTGATCGTGGAGGAGAATATTTGAGTTACGAGTATGGTGTACATTTGAAACAATGTGGAATAGTTTCACAACTCACGCCACCCGGAACACCACAGCGTAATGGTGTGTCCGAACGTCGTAATCATACTTTACTAGATATGGTACGATCTATGATGTCTCTTACTGATTTACCGCTATCGTTTTGGGGATACTCTCTAGAGACGGCTGCATTCACGTTAAATAGGGCACCATCAAAATCCGTTGAGACGACGCCTTATGAACTGTGGTTTGGCAAGAAACCAAAGTTGTCGTTTCTGAAAGTTTGGGGCTGCGATGCTTATGTGAAAAAGCTTCAACCTAATAAGCTCGAACCCAAATCGGAGAAATGTGTCTTCATAGGATATCCAAAGGAAACTATTGGATACACCTTCTATCACAGATCCGAAGGCAAGACTTTTGTTGCTAAATTCGGAAACTTTCTGGAGAAGGAGTTTCTCTTGAAAGAAGTGAGTGGGAGGAAAGTAGAACTTGACGAGGTAACTGTACCTACTCCCTTGTTGGAAAGTAGTACATCATAGAAACCTGTTTCTGTGACACCTACACCAATTAGTGAGGAAGCTAATGATAATGATCATGAAACTTCAGAACAAGATACTACTGAACCTCGTAGATCAACCAGAGTGAGATCCGCGCCAGAGTGGTACGGTAATCCTGTTCTGGAAGTCATGCTACTAGATCATGATGAACCTACGAACTATGAAGAAGCGATGGTGAGCCCAGATTCCGCAAAATGGCTTGAAGCCATGAAATCTGAGATGGGATCCATGTATGAGAACAAAGTATGGACTTTGGTTGACTTGCCCAATGATCGGCAAGCAATTGAGAATAAATGGATCTTCAAGAAGAAGACTGACGCTGACGGTAATATTACTGTCTACAAAGCTCGACTTGTCGCAAAAGGTTTTCGGCAAGTTCAAGGGGTTGACTACGATGAGACCTTCTCACCCGTAGCGATGCTTAAGTCTGTCCGAATCATGTTAGCAATTGCCGCATTTTATGATTATGAAATTTGGCAGATGGATGTCAAAACTGCATTCCTGAATGGATTTCTGGAAGAAGAGTTGTATATGATGCAACCAGAAGGTTTTGTCGATCCAAAGGGAGCTAACAAAGTGTGCAAGCTCCAGCGATCCATTTATGGACTGGTGCAAGCCTCTCGGAGTTGGAATAAACGCTTTGATAGTGTGATCAAAGCATTTGGTTTTATACAGACTTTTGGAGAAGCCTGTATTTACAAGAAAGTGAGTGGGAGCTCTGTAGCATTTCTGATATTATATGTGGATGACATATTACTAATTGGAAATGATATAGAATTTCTGGATAGCATAAAGGGATACTTGAATAAGAGTTTTTCAATGAAAGACCTCGGTGAAGCTGCTTACATATTAGGCATAAAGATCTATAGAGATAGATCAAGACGCTTAATTGGACTTTCACAAAGCACATACCTTGACAAAGTTTTGAAGAAGTTCAAAATGGATCAAGCAAAGAAAGGGTTCTTGCCTGTGTTACAAGGTGTGAAGTTGAGTCAGACTCAATGCCCGACCACTGCAGAAGATAGAGAGAAAATGAAAGATGTTCCCTATGCTTCAGCCATAGGCTCTATCATGTATGCAATGCTGTGTACCAGACCTGATGTGTGCCTTGCTATAAGTCTAGCAGGGAGGTACCAAAGTAATCCAGGAGTGGATCACTGGACAGCGGTCAAGAACATCCTGAAATACCTGAAAAGGACTAAGGATATGTTTCTCGTTTATGGAGGTGACAAAGAGCTAATCGTAAATGGTTACGTCGATGCAAGCTTTGACACTGATCCGGACGATTCTAAATCGCAAACCGGATACGTGTTTACATTAAACGGTGGAGCTGTCAGTTGGTGCAGTTCTAAACAAAGCGTCGTGGCGGGATCTACGTGTGAAGCGGAATACATAGCTGCTTCGGAAGCAGCAAATGATGGAGTCTGGATGAAGGAGTTCATATCCGATCTAGGTGTCATACCTAGTGCATCGGGTCCAATGAAAATCTTTTGTGACAATACTGGTGCAATTGCCTTGGCAAAGGAATCCAGATTTCACAAAAGAACCAAGCACATCAAGAGACGCTTCAATTCCATCCGGGATCTAGTCCAGGTGGGAGACATAGAGATTTGCAAGATACATACGGATCTGAATGTAGCAGACCTATTGACTAAGCCTCTTCCACGGGCAAAACATGATCAGCACCAAGGCTCCATGGGTGTTAGAATTATTACTGTGTAATCTAGATTATTGACTCTAGTGCAAGTGGGAGACTGAAGGAAATATGCCCTAGAGGCAATAATAAAGTTATTATTTATTTCCTTATATCATGATAAATGTTTATTATTCATGCTAGAATTGTATTAACCGGAAACATAATACATGTGTGAATACATAGACAAACAGAGTGTCACTAGTATGCCTCTACTAGACTAGCTCGTTGATCAAAGATGGTTATGTTTCCTAACCATAGACAAAGAGTTGTTATTTGATTAACGGGATCACATCATTAGGTGAATGATCTGATTGACATGACCCATTCCATTAGCTTAGCACCCGATCGTTTAGTATGTTGCTATTGCTTTCTTCATGACTTATACATGTTCCTATGACTATGAGATTATGCAACTCCCGTTTGCCGGAGGAACACTTTGTGTGCTACCAAACGTCACAACGTAAATGGGTGATTATAAAGGTGCTCTACAGGTGTCTCCAAAGGTACATGTTGGGTTGGCGTATTTCGAGATTAGGATTTGTCACTCCGATTGTCGGAGAGGTATCTCTGGGCCCTCTCGGTAATGCACATCACATAAGCCTTGCAAGCATTGCAACTAATGAGTTAGTTGTGAGATGATGTATTACGGAACGAGTAAAGAGACTTGCCGGTAACGAGATTGAACTAGGTATTGAGATACCGACGATCGAATCTCGGGCAAGTAACATACCGATGACAAAAGGGAACAACGTATGTTGTTATGCGGTCTGACCGATAAAAGATCTTCGTAGAATATGTAGGAGCCAATATGAGCATCCAGGTTCCGCTATTGGTTATTGACCGGAGACGTGTCTCGGTCATGTCTACATTGTTCTCGAACCCGTAGGGTCCGCACGCTTAAGGTTTCGATGATAGTTATATTATGAGTTTATGAGTTTTGATGTACCGAAGTTTGTTCGGAGTCCCGGATGTGATCACGGACATGACGAGGAGTCTCGAAATGGTCGAGACATAAAGATTGATATATTGGAAGCCTATATTTGGATATCGGAAGTGTTCCGGGTGAAATCGGGATTTTACCGGAGTACCGGGAGGTTACCGGAACCCCCCGGGAGGTATATGGGCCTTAGTGGGCTTTAGTGGAAGAGATGAGAGGTGGCCAGGGCTGGGCCACGCGCCCCTCCCCCCCTAGTCCGAATAGGACAAGGAGAGGGGGCCGGCGCCCCCCTTCCTTCTCTCTCTCCTCTTTCCCCCCTCCCGAATCCTATTCCAACTAGGAAAGGGGGGGAATCCTACTCCCGGAGGGAGTAGGACTCCTCCTGGCGCGCCCTCCCTGGCCGGCCGCACCCCCCTTTGATCCTTTATATACGGAGGCAGGGGGCACCCCTAGACACACAAGTTGATCCACGTGATCATATTCTTAGCCGTGTGCGGTGCCCCCTTCCACCATAGTCCTTGATAATATTGTAGCGGTGCTTAGGCGAAGCCCTGCGACGGTAGTACATCAAGATCATCACCACGCCGTCGTGTTGACGGAACTCTTCCCCGACACTTTGCTGGATCGGAGTCCGGGGATCGTCATCGAGCTGAACGTGTGCTAGAACTCGGAGGTGCCGTAGTTTCGGTGCTTGATCGGTCGGGCCGTGAAGACGTACGACTACATCAACCATGTTGTGCTAACGCTTCCGTTGTCGATCTACAAGGGTACGTAGATCACACTCTCCCCTCTCGTTGCTATGCATCACCATGATCTTGCGTGTGCGTAGGAATTTTTTTGAAATTACTACGAAACCCAACAAGAAGAGCTTCAACAATTTGAGCTGAATAATGTATGGGAACTGGTCAAGCGTCCTGATCCTCATAAGCACAATATCATAGGCACTAAATGGATATATCGCAACAAGCAAGATGAGCATGGTCAAGTTGTCAGAAACAAAGCTCGTCTCGTTGCTCAAGGATACACTCAAGTTGAAGGAATTGACTTCGATGAAACATTTGCTCCTGTGGCTAGGCTTGAAGCTATACGCATACTGCTGGCCTATGCAAATCATCATAACATTCTTCTGTATCAAATGGATGTGAAGAGCGCTTTTCTCAATGGCAAGATTGAAGAAGTGTATGTTGCACAACCGCCTGGCTTTGAAGATCCAAAACATCCTGACATGGTGTATAAGATCAACAAGGCACTGTATGGCCTCAAACAAGCCCCTCGTGCTTGGTATGACACACTCAAAGACTTCCTGAAGAGCAAAGGCTTCTAACCTGGTTCCCTAAATCCCACACTCTTCACGAAGACATGTGATGGTGAACTGTTTGTGTGCCAAATATATGTGGATGACATTATCTTCGGCTGCACTAATCAGAAATACAGTGATGAGTTTGGATACATGATGCAAGAGCAATATCAGATGTCCATGATGGGAGAGTTGAAGTTCTTCCTTGGTCTTCAAATACGACAGCAACACAACGGCATCTTCATATCTCAAGAGAAATACCTCAAAGATTGCCTGAAGAAGTTTGGAATGCAAGATTGCAAAGGTTACACGACGCCAATGCCAGCTAAACACCATCTGGGTCCCGACGACAATGGTAAAGAGTTCTATCAAAAGGTATACCGCCCCATGATTGGTTCTTTGCTTTATTTATGTGCATCTAGGCCAGATATCATGCTTAGTGTTTGTATGTGTGCCCGATTCCAAGCGGCACCAAAGGAATCGCATCACTTAGCTGTGAAGCGAATTCTTTGATATTTGGCTCACAGCCCAACACTAGGATTGTGGTATCCAAAGGGCTCAGAGTTTGATCTAGTTGGATTCTCGGATACTGATTATGCTGGTGACAAGGTGGATCACAAGTCTACATCAGGCACATGTCACTTTCTGGGACGCTCACTTGTATGTTGGTCTTCAAAGAAGCAGAACTGTGCATCTCTCTCCACTACTGAATCTGAATACATTGCTGTTGAATCTTGCTGCGCTCAGCTTCTATGGATGAAGTAAACACTCAAAAACTATGGCATTCATCTGAAACAAGTGCCACTCTACTGCGACAATGAAAGCGCCATCAAGATTGCTAACAACCCAGTTCAGCACTCGAAGACAAAGCACATTGAAATTCGTCATCACTTTTTGAGAGATCATGTCATGAAGGAAGATATTGATATCATACATGTCAACACTGAAGAGCAACTGGCAGCTATCTTCACAAAGCCCTTGGATGAGAAAAGGTTTTGCAAATTACGGTGTGAGCTAAATATCTTGAAATCCTCAAATGTCCTGTGATCAGGCACACATTCTAACACTTATGCATGTTGATGACTTAGATGTGCAACACACGAAGTAGAGTATATCTTCAAACAATGAAGACTTACATTCTGAGTGTGAATACATTAACATGGAATTTGACTTCGGAGCGCCACAATAATTGTGTGCCGTGTCTGGGTCTAATACTTCCTATACGGTGGGTAACACCACCACCAAATTCTTCCCTTAGAAGTGTTTTTCTCATGGCGTTACATTTGAAAGTCTTCGCATTTTGTTTGTCTTCAATGTTAACATGGCCTCATGTCTATCTTCAATGTACTGATTTAGTTTCTGTCCTCTACAACATTCACTTATAGCTATGTCTTCACATTGAATCTTTTGAACTAAGTGAATGTGATCGGACCCTAACCTTTCTATGCTCCTATCTCAAGTCTATCTATCCAAATCATATGCATTCTATTGAAACTGTCGAATGTCTTTGATGTGTCCTTGTCAGCAGAAGATACAAAGACAAACATTAAATCTGTTTTTAAATGTTCAATCTTTTTTACCTGAAACCCGGAGAAGTGGGAACGACCACCCGACAATGCAGGCGTGCAAGGGAACATGGAACAACCTCCAATGTGTTGCATGATCGCCACGTGTCCTTCAGATGTGAACCGCCAGGGGCACCTGCGTAATAACGCTGTGCCGTCCCTATCTCTATAAATACACGCCTCACCCTAGTCATTATCTCTTCTTCCACTCTCGCACAAACCCTAGCGCCACCGATAGCCCTCGACGACGCCGGCGACGAAGCGCTTAGCTGTCATGACCTCACCGACGCCGTCCTCACGCCGGCCGCGGACATCGTCTTCTCCGTCGTCGCTGTAGGTGTCCTTCGGCACCAAGTTAGGGCACGGAAGATCGAACTGCTCGGCCTCCTCTCCCACTCCGTCTAGCAGTTCCTCGTGTGGTAAATAAAACCTCTTTTTATAGTCTTTTTGATCCGATAGATTCATCCTTTTCAACCACAAGTGGTTTATGTTCCCACAAGTTGGATCTATCTCATTCTGCATCTCATAGCATGCATATGTGACGCCCGGATAATTAGGCTACAGTAATCCCACGTTAATGATGCCACGTCACCACGATTACTGTTGTTAATCTCGTGTTAATTCAAAATTGATTTGAAATTCAAACTTAAAATAAAGTCAAACTGTAAAGGTTTTCAAATATTAAACTAAAATGTTGGGGTGTTGCCAAATAATGCATAGGTAATTATTATGGAGAAACCACATTTTTATAAAAGGTTTAAATGCACTTAAATGATTAAAACAGTAGGTAAAACTATTAAATAAATGCCTTTTGAATATTATAAAATGCTAAACTATTTTGATCAGGGGTAAAACTTTCTGTGGAAGTAGTTGGAATTGTAACTCTATTTTAGGAATGGGTTTTACTTTTTGTAAAACTATAAATTATTAAATAAATAAAAGAAATAAGAAAACAGAAAGAAAAATAAACAAAAGGAAAAAAACAAAATACAAAAAAAGGGGAGAAGGGAACCCTTCCCTCCCTCGGCCCAACTGGGCCTTGGCCCAGCCAGGCCAGACCGCTAGCCCAACCGGCCACCCCACACTCCCATTACACCCACTACCGAAACCCTAACCCGAACGCACTACCCCACTCCTCCCCCCACATCGCCCACTCCCTCCTCGTTCTGGATCGAGATCGAGGGCTCAACCCCAACCGCGCCCTGCCGACATCGCCGTTGCCGCCCATGGATTTCGCAGCCTGCCGCCGAGCTTCGTCTCCGGATCCTCCGCCTCCTCGTCTCCTCACGCCGCCTCGACCACGCCTCCTCGCCTTTCTACCTCCCCCGACGCCGTCGTCCCCATCGACCACCTCGACCCTCCGCTGCCCGTACCCCCTACGTTCCCTCGGTGAGGCCTCGCCCTCCCCCCTTGCCTGCCTCTGCTCGGTGCCGTCCGCGTGCACGCGCACCACCGCGCCGGCCACGCTGTCGCCGCCTGCAGCTCTCGACCGTGCACCGCGTCCACCCGCTCCCGCCCGCGCTATGCCTAGCTGTTGCCGCACGCGCATGCCCACGCACGTCAACACGCGTGCCTGAGCCTTGCCTCACTGTGCCTCGCCCTTGTCGCTGCCAAGCGAGGCCGACGTGGCCTCGGGCCCCTGCTCGCCATGCTCGGCCTCCTTCCTTGGCGTCCACAGCCTTGCTCTGGCCTCCCCACGCGGCTGCCCCCGCTCCGGCGTTGTCCTCGCGCTCGCCGCGGTCTCCTTCCCCACGCGCACCGCCGCCGCTCCGCCGGGCGCCCGCCTGAAAGGACCATGATGTCGCCTAGAGGGGGGGGGGTGAATAGGCGTTTTAAAATCTTTTACGGATTTGGCTATATCCTAATGCGGAAATAAACTAATCAGATACTTTTCAAGCACAAATCCTAAATATACTAGGCTCACTAAGTGCACCAACAACTTAGGATAAACAAGATGAGAACAACGAGGATATGAGTAAGCACAAGTAAGTCACACTAACTTACTCAATGTATATCATGAGATATGGAAATGAATAATACACACAACCACAAGTAAGCAATACAAGCTTACACAAATTGTATCACAATATATGGAATTGAATGATACAAGCAAACTCAAGTAAGCACTACAAGCTTACACAAGTTATGTCACAAGATATGGAAATGAATGTTACAAGCTAGCAATTCACACTAAGCATAAGATAGAACAATAGTAGAAAGTATGAATTGCGAATATAAAGTGTAGGCCTAAATAATCTCTTCAAGGGAATGGCCAACACAATATAATGAGGACAACAAGATACAATGAATGCACGGTCAAGTGACCAAAGTAAACCACAAGTAAGGAGTTAGGGTTAGGGATAACCAAAGTCACAAAGACGAGGATGTATCCCGATGTTCACTTCCTTGGAGGGAAGCTAGTCACCGTTAGAGAGGTGGATGTTACCACGAAGGCACACCAACGCCACGAAGGCTCACCCTATTCTCCTTAAGATATCACCACGAAGGCGATTCTCATCCACTAGTGGTAGACCTTGAGGCGGCCTCCAAACCTTCACAAACTTTCCAGGGGACAAATCACAAGTTGATTCCTCACCGGAGCACTCCTACCGCCTAGGAGTCTCCAACCTCCAAGAGTAACAAGAACAAAGGGGAAATGCTCAAGACTTGCTCAAATCACGAATTCCTTTGGTCAAGAGAGGGAGAGGGAGTGGATCTATCACTTGATTGGAAAATCTCTCAAGAACTCTCATGAATCTCTCTGGGATCTAAGATTTGGTGTAGGAGAAGTGAGAGGGAGCCTTTTTGTGTTCTAGGGTTCATATGAATGTGTTGCTCAACCCCTCCATGAAGTAGTGAAGGGGTATTTATAGTGTGACCCCAAATGTGGTCGTTGGGGAGAATTCTGCTCAGGAAAGTGTCGGACGTCCGGTGGATTACCGGACGTCCGGTGGCAAAACAGGCACTCGACGTCCGGTGGAACACCGGACGTCCGACGACCGTAGCATGCCATCAGACGAATGTAGCAGGATATTTGCGAAACAGGTTTGTCAGACATCCGACACTTGACGGACATCCGGGCACCGGACATCCGATAAGTACCGGAAATCCGTCTGTTTGCTTCTGGATCGGCACACCGGATTTCCGGACGTTAACGGACGTCCGGCCAAAATAACAGCAGGAACCCCAAAACTAAAACATGCATAACTTTCACATCCGAACTCTGATTTTGATGATCTTGGGCTCGTTGTGAAGCTATGGAAAAGCTCCAGGTCCTCACATAGAGAACCAACCAAGATAAACCAAAATGGAGGGTGCAAAGTATGGAAAGGTTAGATCATATATTTTGGGAAACTATTTGGCTTTGGCTTTTCTTTGGTATATAGGATATGAGTGGAATTGTGTATAGAAGATGTTGAATTGAGCAAATCCATCATAAATCCCTTTTATCACTTCTTAATAGTACGGGATCCCTATAACTCAAGAATCATAAAAGAGCTACACTACATAGCTATCGAGAATCCATTCTTGAGTGTATATGTTTCTTTGGTGGTCATCACTCCACAACACTAACATCAAAGGAACTAATACCTTCGACACTAGCCGTTCACTTGAGCTTGATGTTGATGTCTCTTCTTGGCTCAAGATGAAGGCAAGACATTGGTAAAGTCTTCAAGTCTCTCCCCCCATACACAATGTGGGAAGCTTTGCTTTGTATTCATCTTCACTTGTCCATCATTTGATCATCCACAAGCTTCAAGAATGTAATCCTTTGGGATGGTTATCTTGAACTTGCCCTTGTCAAGCATGATCACCAACACTTGATGTCATCCTCTCATAGACACTTGAAATCTCTTTCTTGATGCGAGCCCATGAGAATCACCTAACCCTCAAAAACATAGACAACACATAGTATGGGTTAGTACACAGAGTGCAATTGATAATTTCTTATCATACCACAAGATCCTATGTGGTGCATCATTTGTGCTCGTGTGTTGTCCATTTAGAGTTCGATCTTTGAGCTTCATCTTGTTCAACCTATATCTCTACTCCATGTTTAATCTTGACGTCTTGAAGAGTATATTGAATTCTTCACTTGAATAGCTTGGTTGAACACTTGATCAATCATGACTCAACACATGAGTCCATTATGATCATATCTTTGAGTCACTCCTAGAATTCATCATTCAAATCATCCTTTTAAGATCTTGATCCATTATGGCTCAAACCATAGCTCTAAGCATGGCAACCCTTAAGATACTCCAATGAATTCCAAATGTATATCTCAATGCAAACATTTGATGATAGTATTGTTATTTAATTACCAAAACCACACATGGGGACTACATGTACTTTCAATCTCCCCCATTTTGGTAATTGATGACAATATCAACAAGAGGGTTTATATATGCAATTTTTAAATAAGCATGCAATTTATCCGAGGGTAAATTGTATACTTGGGATGGTTGTACTATCATCAAGACACTACACAAGCATTTGATGATAGTACATCCATAGTATATAGAGCAAACTCCCCCACAATATATGCATGTGTGAATGAACTTTGAATGTCATTGCATATATTGGTTGACATAAACTAGGAGAAGATTTCCCTATATACAATAATCATCCATGCAACAAGAATATATAACAGGGGTAGATATGCATGAGTGACAACAAACACTACAAAAATACTTATCTTGAACCCTCTAAACTTCTCCCCCATTGGCAACAAATGCCAAAATGGATGAAAAAATCTAGAAGACTAATATAGTATGAGTTCCTCCTTAATGTGTGCATATCGCGAAAATGTGAGTGAAATCAAATGCACGTATTCAATGATGAAAAATTTGATGAGCTCAACCCATATATAGTATATAGAATGCAACAAGATAGTATGATATGAAAATAAGATTAAACATGGGAGGAAAACATTCAAAAGATCCAAAGAACATATTTTGGATAAGATAAAATAGGAATATCCAATGTGATCATCATGTCAAGTATGGGTCCAAAATACATCCAAAACACTTGAGTGCGCAAGGATATATGCAATGCATACAAGCACTCACGACACAACCTCTTACCGAAGCCACTATACGAATAAAAGGAACACACAAAGTGGCCAACAAGGACTAAATGATATCAAGGAAAGATATGAACTTTCTTATGTATAAAATTTTCTAAGTGGCCAATAATAATCATGATATGTATCCACAAAGAAACCCATATACACAAAAAAGGTTGTAATTGATAAGAACATGATATCCACAAGTGAATCCACTATTATACAACTTTGAGCCTGGCATAAGAGCAAGGCACATGGCACAAAGTACATGGCACAAATTGATCTCATTTGCATAACACAATGTGATGCAAGCAATCAAAAGATCCGACGAGCTAGAAGGATAAAAGAATATTATGATTTGAGCAAAGGAGTGTTCTAAGGAAAATAGAGAAGCTCCCCATGATTTGTGCACTATTTAGATTTTTTTTATTTGGATACAAGTGCACAAAATAGGATCATCACTCCGCCAAAATCAATAGGAACACAAAACAATTGCAAGCAAACATATGGTTGAGCAACATGTAAATGAGGCAACCTAATAATAGGCACAACCAAAATGATGTGTGTGAGTCACGTCAAAGCACTTGAGAAGACTAATATAAGGATGAGAATTAGGCATAAACATAGTCTTGAGTCAATGAGATACAAGGTGCCAGGCATGTCCTTCCCACACGCACGAAGTTAAGCAGGTCACACACACATCAAGCAAATGGGTTCACAACCTCACTAATAGGAAATTTTTTAAAAATAAAGCTTGTGACAACCCATGGTGAAGATAGGAAATAATAGGCTTGCCAAGACAAGCACGGGGACAACAAACTTCACCAAAAATGAGTGCACTAAGATTGAAAGAGGTAAGACACACACTCATACAATGAATGCTTCCACGGAGCCACCAAAGATATAAAAAAGAGAATGAAACGGTGGACATGAAAGAATAGGGATATCAACTAGAGATGTAACTTCTCTCACGTGTATAAGATTCTAGGTAGATGGCAATCATGGTGATATATATCCACAAAGAAGCATGTACACATGAAATAGTTACAAAAGGAAAGAATAAGATATCCAACCGGGAGTCATAAAATATACCAATGAGATCTTTGCTTGAAAGCATAGCACATGGCTTAATATTATCTTACTGTATATTAATGAACTCCAAACACACAACCATCAAAGACATCACAACTAGCAACAAGAGATCATTATTGGGATGCTTTGAGAAAGGAAACAAGTATCACATGAACGAGTCAAGAAATTCATGCCATGATGCAACCTACACAAGGTTGACCCCATTTCTATATATATGCATGAAGTAAATACTTGTTACCGAGATAGCATTGGTATGAAGTCGTAGATCAATAAAATGTCCAAGCTTGGCTCTAATTTCCTCATAGTGCCACAACCTTCATGAATAAGCCAAGCACCTAGTGCTTCTCAAATGTACCTAAAACATTTTAAGTACAATATGGTCCCCAAACTTATTGGGTCCGAAGTAGTTAGCATGACTACAACACATAGGGTAAAACCACTTAAGTATGTGCATATCGATATGAATTTGAATTTCATGCACATCTTAGCTATTAATAATTTGATGGATTTACCATATATATATATATATATATATATATATATATATATGGGATCAAATAAAGCAAACAAGGCATGCAAATTTACACATAGTAACTATGCATATGCACATGCCTACCAAAATCCAGGGAGATACAAAATGGACAAATGAACACATAACCATTAATACTTCCAATAACATCACTGGTCATTCATGTTGTCCAAAATAAATCAAAGTGACAAATCAACATATGATAGCACACAAAGTTCAATATATGAACAAAGGAAAACCAATGAGCATATAAGATATGCATTGCACACATACTCATAGGAATATCTCACTCAAGTAGATATAGGATACTATAGACAATGAGATAACAAACTCCCATAACTCCATACAAACTAATAAGATGAACTCGAACAAAATGGTCTTTCGAGTTATTATTTGGCGTAGAAACCACATAAGTACATGATCATCTATACTAACACAAGCATGACATGAGAGATTAGAAATAAACACAATGCTTGGATAGCATATTATTAACATACCAATTAGATAGATCAACATGCAAAGCAATAACTGGAATAGCTTTAATCAAACGATTTCCCAAATATGTTTTTTTAAGATAACCAAGGGCAAAACCACACAAGAATGCCATGCGTAAACAAGGCATTGCAAGCCACGGTGATATAAGATAATCTCAAATATAAATTCTAAGTGGCATCCCTCAATTGTTCATATTAACAAGGATTGTGATATGCACAAAGCATATCACTCCCCCATAATATGATGATCCATGTATTATCCATAAGAGGCAAATGAAACCCAACTAAGTATAATCAATGGATGAGAATTTGAGTTTCAAATGAGCTTTACACACCACATAGTAACTAGATAATATTGCACTAACAATACTAGGTGGTATCCCACATATATACACATTAAAGGTTTGTGATATGCGTAAGCATAGCACTCCCCCATAATGTGGTGATCCATTAATATCTCAAAAGAGCCAAGGAAGATTCAACTAATGAAGCAATAAAGGCTCGAAACCACACACACAACTATATGACAATCATAACAACCTACACATGCTAGATAACACAAATCAAGCATACTAAGAGGCATAACATTAACAAATTGTAATGCCCTCGATGCGGCTATAGCTCCCACGTGTCGAGGCACGACTTAGAGGCATAACCGCATTGAAAGCAATGTCGCAAGTCAGGCAATCATTACAACATCCCATGTAATATCTAATAAAAGGGGGAGATAACATAGCAATAATAATGATATCCCAACAAGTAAATAAATGTTCCAACGAGGAACGGCTCCAATCTTCACCTGCAACTAACAACGCTATAAGAAGGGCTGAGCAAAGCGGTAACATAGCCAATCAACGGTTTGCTAGGACAAAGGTGGGTTAGAGGTTCAACATGGCAATTGGGAGGCTGACAAGCAAAAGGTAGGCATCGTAGCAGTGGCAAAGCAAAAGAGCGAGCAAACTAGCATAGCAAAGATAGTAGTGATTTCGAGGGTATGATCATCTTGCCTGCACAGTTGTCAGAGTTGACTGGATCCTCACAAGCAAACTCAACGGTCTCCTCGGTAGCGAACTCGTCTCCCGGCTCTACCCAACAAGAGAAACAAGCAACAAGGATACAATCAACCACGGGCAAGACCAAGCAATATGATGAAATGACGATATGCTATGCGGGATGCGATGCGGGATGCAAAATGCAAGATATGACAGGAAATGCATGAACCTGGCATCAACTTGGGAAACCAAGTGTGCCACTGGATAGAGGGGATGAAATCGCTTGAAAACGATATAAAGATCATAGGAATCGGAGCTACGGTTTGGAAAAGGCGAGCGTTTTAAGATATGACACCGGTCTGCGATTTACAGCAAGTAGGCATCTAAATGCAACGAAATGAACATGCTACAGCCACCAAACATGAAAACAAAATACATGGCAGTGATGTACACAAGATGGTTGACAAAACACTAGCACTGAGCCATAGGCAATTTCATCCATTAAGAGGTTCAAACAAGCATGGCTAAAACGCAAATGCACAACAGATTTCAGACTTAGTGAAATTAACACTAGTCTGAAATTTCAGATCACGATGCTCTCTTCGGAGCAGCAAAACAACATGATAGAAAACCTGAACATGACAAGTAAGAACATGGCATGGAGCTACTCAACAAGCTTAAAAAACACCCAAAGTGACCTGGGGCCAAAAGGGTTCACAAAATACTCTACCGAGCTCACGAACATCGCTCGAACACAATCAGTTTTCAGACTTAGTGAAAACTGAGACATGCTGAAATTTAACTCACGAAGGCATGTAAACGAGCTCGATGCACTCACTACGGAGCAAGTCATGGCAAGGAAAGCATATAACCAGCAAGAAGGCACAAAGTGCTAGCTACACATGGCAAGAACGAAGGCATAGCATGCATGGAACTCTAACGGTAGCATCGGCGAAATCGCAAACAAGTTGACGATCTGCCCAGATTAACAACGAAGCAAAAGTTGAGCTCGATTGAGTCAACCTAGAGCACTCCACAAATGCCAACAAAGACATGGATGGATAGAGAATGACATAAATATCAAAACTCCCTTACTGATCATCCTCAAAAGAGGCACGGATCACTAGGAAACAAGCTGGACATATAGCATCATGAACTAAAATATCCCAGACTTAGTGAAAATCACTAAGTCCCTGAAATCTGCAATCTCAGGTACCTCTCTTCGCAAGCTTGCACAAGACAACACACACATCCTAAAAATGCATGGGTGGCACCTCTGGAAAGAAGACAAGATGCTTCACAATACATCCCAAAGGGGCACAGGCATATCATGCACGAATTAAATATAGCAAAAATGACAAAAGTGCATGATGAACTAACGGATCTGCAGTTTAACTCACGAAGCCTCCTTCTAACAGCATTTTGGGTATCAAAATGACCTCAAATGCAAATGATGCAATGGAATGAAATGATGTACATGTCGAGACGAAGATTTTGATATATCATACGCCCAAAACAGAGCTACGGTTGCGGAGATACAAGCAGTCAAAGATAGCACGAAAATTAGGGTTTCGGGGGAGAGAAGTCAACCGAAAACTCAGATCCAGATCGGGATCTCGCGGGTACTGTTCACCGGCGCGTTTCCCGAGGATGACCAGCGCCGGAGCTCGTCGGTGCCGGCCGGAGTGGGGGAAGAGGAGGCCGGGGTGAGGGAGAGGAGGCCGGGCGGCGCCGGAGGAGGAGGCGGCGACCGCGGGCGGCGGCGTCCGGGGCGGCGCCGGCCGGTGGCGGGCGGCGGGGCCCGGCGCGGCCGGTGCGGTGGTGGCGACGGCGTCCCGCGGCGGCGCCGGTCGCCGGAGGCGCGGAAGGCGGCGGCGCTCGGGGAAGGAGGAGGCGCGGGGGCGCGGGCTCGCGGGGGCTCCCCGTGGGCCTGGCGGGCCCAGCGGCGGCGATGTGGGCGCGGCCCACGTGGCGGCGCGTGAGTGGGTGCGGCGGCGGGGCGGACAACGTCCGGCACGGGCGGACACGTCCGGCCCGGCGCGGGGAAGATGGATCTGTTTTTTTTAGGGTTTCGGGGAGAGGGAGAGATCCGAAAACGGAGGGGTGTATATATAGGCATAGAGGGAGCTAGGAGAGTCCAAATGAGGTGCGGTTTTCGCCCACACGATCGTGATCGAACGCTCTAGGACATGGAGCAGAGTTTGGTGGGTTTTGGGCCAAATTTGGGGGGTGTTGGGCTGCAACACACACGAGGCCTTTTCGGTCCCTCGGTTAACCGTTGGAGTATCAAACGAAGTCCAAATGACCCGAAACTTGACAGGCGGTCTACCGGTAGTAAACCAAGGCCGCTTGGCAAGTCTCGGTCCAATACGGAAATGTTTAAACCCCACACACGAAAGAAATCTAGAAATGACCACCGGAGGAGAACGAAGCGCCGGAATGCAAAACGGACAACGGGGAAAATGCTCGAATGCATGAGATGAACATGTATGCAAATGCAATGCACGTGATGACATGGTATGAGATGCATGAAAAACGAAAACAACACACAGAGACAAGGACCCGAACCCGAGAATAAATATAACTTGACACCGGAAACGGCAAGAGTTGGATACAAATATAGAAAGTATATCTGGGGCGTTACAACACTCCACCACTACGAAAAGATCTCGTCCCGAGATCTAGGACTGAAAGAACTCCGGGTACTCAGAACGGAGGTGATCCTCGCGTTCCCAGGTAGCTTCACGGTCGGAATGGTGTGACCACTTGACTTTGAGAAATTTGATTGACTTGTTGCGAGTCTTGCGTTCAGTCTCTTCGAGAATAGCAACTGGGTGCTCACGATAGGAGAGATCTTCTTGGATCTCAATGTCCTCGAAGTTGACGGTGCGGTCAGGAGTCTTGAAGCACTTTCGAAGCTGAGAGACATGGAACACATCATGAACATTTGCAAAGTTTGAAGGAAGCTCGAGTTGATAGGCGAGGTCGCCTCTCTTGCTGACAATCTTGAAAGGTCCCACGTATCTAGGGGCAAGCTTCCCTTTGATACCGAAGCGACGAGTACCTTTCATGGGAGAGACGCGGAGGTAAACATGATCTCCAATCTCGAAAGCCAGATCACGATGCTTACTATCATAGTAGCTCTTCTGGCGGGACTGGGCTGCTTTGAGGTTATCACGAATGACTTTGCACATTTCTTCTGCTTCTGTGATTAAGTCATTACCCAGCAGCTGACGTTCACCGGTTTCAGACCAGTTGAGAGGGGTACGGCACTTCCTGCCATACAGAATTTCAAAGGGGGCCTTGCCCGAACTTGCTTGAAAGCTGTTGTTGTATGAGAATTCAGCATAAGGAAGACAATCCTCCCACTTCATGCCGAAGGAGATCACACAAGCCCTGAGCATATCTTCAAGAATCTGATTGACACGCTCGACTTGACCGCTTGTTTGAGGATGGAAAGCTGTGCTGAAGCGGATGTTGGTGCCCATGGCCTTCTGAAAAGAATCCCAAAACTTGGAGGTAAAGATGCTGCCACGGTCTGAAGATATCACTTGAGGAATACCGTGCAGAGAGACAATGCGAGAGGAATAGAGTTCCGCCAATTGAGCTGCAGTGATCGACTCTTTGATAGGCAGAAAATGAGCCACTTTGGTGAGCTTGTCGATGACAACAAATATAGCATCATTGCCACGCTTGGACTTTGGAAACCCAGTCACGAAGTCCATCTCAATGTGGTCAAACTTCCATTCTGGAATGGCAAGAGGTTGGAGGAGACCAGCTGGCCTTTGGTGTTCTGCCTTCACTCTTCTGCAGACATCACATTCATTCACGAATTGAGCGATCTCGCGCTTCATTCGAGTCCACCAATAAGCTTGCTTGAGGTCCTGATACATCTTCGTACTACCAGGATGGATGGAGAGGAGAGGGTTGTGAGCCTCGTTCATGATCACCTTACGAAGTTCACCTTTGAGCACAACAATTCGATCCTCGAAGAAGAGAGTGTCCTTGTCGTCAAGTCGGTAGCACTTGTACTTGGACTGACTCTTTGCAATACCAATCTTCACCTTCTTCACCATAGCATCAAGAAGTTGGGCTTGGCGAATCTGGTCTTCTAAGGTAGGAGAGACTTGAAGGTTAGAGAGGAAACCTTGAGGAACAACTTGCAGATTAAGTTTGCGGAAAGCTTCACAAAGCTCGGGTTGATAAGGCTTGAGAATCAGACTGTTGCAATATGCTTTTCTGCTCAAAGCGTCAGCAATCACATTAGCCTTGCCTGGAGTATACTCGATACTCGGATTGTACTCTTGAATCATTTCGACCCATCGAGTCTGCCTGAGGTTGAGATTAGGCTGAGTGAAGATGTACTTGAGACTCTTGTGATCAGTGAAAATATCCACTTTCCTTCCCAATAGAAGATGTCTCCAAGTCAACAAAGCGTGTACAACTGCCGCCAACTCGAGATCATGAGTGGGGTAGTTCTTCTCATTAGGTTTCAACTGGCGAGAGGTATAAGCAACAACTTTCTTCTCTTGCATCAGTACAGCACCGAGACCTTGGAGAGAGGCATCACAAAAGAGCTCGTACGGCTTGGTTTCATCAGGCGGAGTCAGAACTGGAGCAGTGATCAATTTCTCTTTCAAAGAGTTGAAAGCAATATCACACTCCGGAGACCAAACGTACTTGACGTGCTTCTGAAGAAGATTTGAGAGAGGCTTGGCGATCTTAGAAAAGTTTTCAACGAATCTTCTGCAATAGCTTGCGAGACCGAGGAAACTGCGGAGTTGCTTTACATTCTGAGGAGGTTCCCAATTCACAATTGCAGACACCTTCTCAGGATTCACGGAAATGCCCTTGGCGGAGATGATATGACCAAGATAAAGAACCTCATCGAGCCAAAATTCACACTTGGAGAACTTGGCATAGAACTGATGTTCTCTGAGCTTGTCAAGAACCAAACGCAAGTGCTTGGCATGATCTTCCTTGTTCTTCGAGAAAACCAGAATGTCGTCGAGATAGACCAAAACGAATTCATTGGTGTAGGGGTTGAAGATGAAGTTCATCATACGAGAGAACGTCGGAGGAGCGTTGGCGAGGCCAAAAGACATGACGGTGTATTCATATGAACCAAAGCTTGTTCTGAACGCCGTCTTGGGAATATCTTGCTCACGAATACGAATCTGATGATAACCCATACGGAGATCAAGCTTGGAGAATACTTGAGCACCCTTGAGTTGTTCGAACAGCTCATTGATGTTGGGAAGTGGGTATTTGTTCTTGATGGTCTTCTTGTTTACTGGACGGTAATCAACACAAAGTCGACTCGATCCATCCTTCTTCTTCACAAAAAGAACACCACAACCCCACGGAGAAGTACTAGGCCGAATGAGACCCAATCTTTCTTGCTCATCGAGTTGTTTCTTCAACTCCTTCAACTCTTCGGGGCCGAGCTTGTAAGGACGTTTGCACACAGGTTCCGTACCGGGCTCAAGTTCAATAACAAATTCAACCGGCCGGTTTGGAGGCATCCCTGGAAGCTCTTCTGGAAAGACGTCTTGATACTCACAAACAACCGGAATCTGCGAAATAGCATCCAATTCACCCTTCTCATTGAGAGAAAACAACCGGATGGTATTATCCCGAGCGGCAAAGACAATAACATCCTCAGACGAATGAGTCAGTTGAATCTGCCTGGCTGCACAATCAAGCTGAGCTCTATGCTTAGAGAGCCAGTCCATCCCGAGAATAAGATCGATATCCGAGTTGCCAAGAACCGTAGGAGAAGCCAAGAACTTGTAATCACCCAGAGTGATAGAAACATCTGGAACGATGGAGTTAGCCTGCATGCGCTTACCGGGAGAGACAACTGCTAAAGGACTAGGCAAAATTTGTGAAGGCAACCCATGCTTAGATGAAAATGGTCTCGAGATGAAACAATGCGATGCACCCGTGTCAAAAAGAACATTTGCAGGAATATCATTAACAGGAAGGTTACCCATGATCACATCTGACGAGTCCTCTGCCTGAGCTGCATTCAGCATATTGACCTTGGCGGACTTGGGGTTATGCTTGACCACAGCTGTACTTGCCGATCTGACAGGAGGAGGAGGAGGAAGACGCCTCTGGTTGGTACACTTGTTGGCATAGTGACCCTTCTGTTGGCACTTGTTGCACGTCACCTCTGAAAGCGGACGGTGATACGGAGCACTCGGTCTTGGAGCTTGAGACGAAGCCTTGTTCTGAAAGCCTAGGTTGGGTGGGTGGGAGAAACCACTGCCACCTTTGCTCTTCTGCTGATACGGCTGACGGAACGGAGGAGGAGGAAGCCAATACTTCTGCTGCTTGACCACTTGAGTAGAGGAAGACGGAGTAACATCTCTGGCACGCTTCCTGGAAGCATCACATCTCATCTGGGCAGCCTCTTGCTTCAGTGCCATGTTGTAGAACTCATCGTATCTCAACGGCTCAAAGAGAACAAGAGCGAGCTGAATTTCCTCACGAAGACCACCCCTGAACTGATAGATCATGCTCTTCTCGTCAGGAACATCCTGCTTGGCAAAACGGGCGAGCTTCTGGAACAACTTGTTGTAGTCATAGACAGACAAAGAGCCTTGCTTCAGATTGCGGAATTCCTGACGCTTACTCTCAACCACACTTTGAGGGATGTGATGAGCGCGGAAATCTTGACGGAAATCGTTCCAAGTGATAACACGTCCACCTCTAGAATCCTTGTACTGCTGGAACCACTCTGCAGCCTGATCTTTGAGCTGGAAAGAAGCGAACTTGACGAAATCTTCAGGCCTGACGTTGCTACATTCAAAATGCTTGCCCAGATCCACTAGCCAATCGTCAGCATCGGTAGCCTCAACACAACCGCTGAACGTCTTTGGGCCATTAGCAAGGAACTGGTTCAGAGTAGCAAAGTGGTGCTGATTATGGCCTTGATTCCCTTGACTGCCTTGATTGCGCTCTTGAAGGATTTGCATGATCAACTGTGTGTTTGCATTAGTAGCGGCCATCACAGCTTGCCATGCTTCCGGAGGAGGCGGAGGTGGAGGCGGATTAGGATTCGGAGTCGTGCGCGTTGGAGGAGCCATCCTGAAGAGGTTGACCACCATTAGCACATTGATAGACAACAATATAGAAGCTGAATCCAACGGAATGAAAAATTGCAACATATAGTCTTCACATCCAAACAAAATGAACGAATGCATTCCTCTTCAAATGATCACATATCCATAAATTGCGAAGCCACGAAGAATTAAGGTAGAGAAATAAATCAACAAGGTACGGATCAAGAACGAATAATCGGTAAGAAATCCCAATCTCAAACCAATATCCGTGGAAGAAGAACTAGAGCTACTAGATTTCCCACCTATGAAACTCCCGAACCTTTCCGGTTATGCAATCAGGTGTTGGGGATACAGGGGAAGCACAATATCTCACCCAAACTAGCAAATCCTACATCCAGCTGTATCCATCCTTCAACACATAACCAGGAAAACTTCGGAAACCATCTACCTCAACCTTCGAAAAGCATCCGTTATACAAGTTATGGCGATACTCCCGAACTCCCGCCCCAGTACTGGGTGGCGTCGAGGTTATCTCACCAACGAACTGCATAAAAGAGATTTTCGATGTCGGCGAACATATCTCAAGTATACCAGAATTGCAACGATAAAATTGTGACGACAACACCTCGGAGCTCAACTCCCCGGGACACTGCCACAACCCCTAAAGATAGGAGGCACCAAGAACAATGTTCTCGTCACAAAACCATCGGAACAAAACCAAGATACTCGCGTGATCCTAAACAAAATTTTAAGTGAAATTTGAGAAGAGAAGAGTCAAAACTCTACGTCAGGATGCCTTACCAGAGCGATGAGGAGGCTGAGAAGTAAAAAGAATTCCTAAGCTCTCCGATATATAATTCCTAAGGACTCAAAACATTTTTCTAGACACAACTCGGCTGCTAAAAACGATCAAGCAATGGGGCTCCTAAGGTCGGGGATGGCTCTGATTACCAACTTGTAACGCCCTCGATGCGGCTATAGCTCCCACGTGTCGAGGCACGACTTAGAGGCATAACCGCATTGAAAGCAATGTCGCAAGTCAGGCAATCATTACAACATCCCATGTAATATCTAATAAAAGGGGGAGATAACATAGCAATAATAATGATATCCCAACAAGTAAATAAATGTTCCAACGAGGAACGGCTCCAATCTTCACCTGCAACTAACAACGCTATAAGAAGGGCTGAGCAAAGCGGTAACATAGCCAATCAACGGTTTGCTAGGACAAAGGTGGGTTAGAGGTTCAACATGGCAATTGGGAGGCTGACAAGCAAAAGGTAGGCATCGTAGCAGTGGCAAAGCAAAAGAGCGAGCAAACTAGCATAGCAAAGATAGTAGTGATTTCGAGGGTATGATCATCTTGCCTGCACAGTTGTCAGAGTTGACTGGATCCTCACAAGCAAACTCAACGGTCTCCTCGGTAGCGAACTCGTCTCCCGGCTCTACCCAACAAGAGAAACAAGCAACAAGGATACAATCAACCACGGGCAAGACCAAGCAATATGATGAAATGACGATATGCTATGCGGGATGCGATGCGGGATGCAAAATGCAAGATATGACAGGAAATGCATGAACCTGGCATCAACTTGGGAAACCAAGTGTGCCACTGGATAGAGGGGATGAAATCGCTTGAAAACGATATAAAGATCATAGGAATCGGAGCTACGGTTTGGAAAAGGCGAGCGTTTTAAGATATGACACCGGTCTGCGATTTACAGCAAGTAGGCATCTAAATGCAACGAAATGAACATGCTACAGCCACCAAACATGAAAACAAAATACATGGCAGTGATGTACACAAGATGGTTGACAAAACACTAGCACTGAGCCATAGGCAATTTCATCCATTAAGAGGTTCAAACAAGCATGGCTAAAACGCAAATGCACAACAGATTTCAGACTTAGTGAAATTAACACTAGTCTGAAATTTCAGATCACGATGCTCTCTTCGGAGCAGCAAAACAACATGATAGAAAACCTGAACATGACAAGTAAGAACATGGCATGGAGCTACTCAACAAGCTTAAAAAACACCCAAAGTGACCTGGGGCCAAAAGGGTTCACAAAATACTCTACCGAGCTCACGAACATCGCTCGAACACAATCAGTTTTCAGACTTAGTGAAAACTGAGACATGCTGAAATTTAACTCACGAAGGCATGTAAACGAGCTCGATGCACTCACTACGGTGCAAGTCATGGCAAGGAAAGCATATAACCAGCAAGAAGGCACAAAGTGCTAGCTACACATGGCAAGAACGAAGGCATAGCATGCATGGAACTCTAACGGTAGCATCGGCGAAATCGCAAACAAGTTGACGATCTGCCCAGATTAACAACGAAGCAAAAGTTAAGCTCGATTGAGTCAACCTAGAGCACTCCACAAATGCCAACAAAGACATGGATGGATAGAGAATGACATAAATATCAAAACTCCCTTACTGATCATCCTCAAAAGAGGCACGGATCACTAGGAAACAAGCTGGACATATAGCATCATGAACTAAAATATCCCAGACTTAGTGAAAATCACTAAGTCCCTGAAATCTGCAATCTCAGGTACCTCTCTTCGCAAGCTTGCACAAGACAACACACACATCCTAAAAATGCATGGGTGGCACCTCTGGAAAGAAGACAAGATGCTTCACAATACATCCCAAAGGGGCACAGGCATATCATGCACGAATTAAATATAGCAAAAATGACAAAAGTGCATAATGAACTAACGGATCTGCAGTTTAACTCACGAAGCCTCCTTCTAACAGCATTTTGGGTATCAAAATGACCTCAAATGCAAATGATGCAATGGAATGAAATGATGTACATGTCGAGACGAAGATTTTGATATATCATACGCCCAAAACGGAGCTACGGTTGCGGAGATACAAGCAGTCAAAGATAGCACGAAAATTAGGGTTTCGGGGGAGAGAAGTCAACCGAAAACTCAGATCCAGATCGGGATCTCGCGGGTACTGTTCACCGGCGCGTTTCCCGAGGATGACCAGCGCCGGAGCTCGTCGGTGCCGGCCGGAGTGGGGGAAGAGGAGGCCGGGGTGAGGGAGAGGAGGCCGGGCGGCGCCGGAGGAGGAGGCGGCGACCGCGGGCGGCGGCGTCCGGGGCGGCGCCGGCCGGTGGCGGGCGGCGGGGCCCGGCGCGGCCGGTGCGGTGGTGGCGACGGCGTCCCGCGGCGGCGCCGGTCGCCGGAGGCGCGGAAGGCGGCGGCGCTCGGGGAAGGAGGAGGCGCGGGGGCGCGGGCTCGCGGGGCTCCCCGTGGGCCTGGCGGGCCCAGCGGCGGCGATGTGGGCGCGGCCCACGTGGCGGCGCGTGAGTGGGTGCGGCGGCGGGGCGGACAACGTCCGGCACGGGCGGACACGTCCGGCCCGGCGCGGGGAAGATGGATCTGTTTTTTTTAGGGTTTCGGGGAGAGGGAGAGATCCGAAAACGGAGGGGTGTATATATAGGCATAGAGGGAGCTAGGAGAGTCCAAATGAGGTGCGGTTTTCGCCCACACGATCGTGATCGAACGCTCTAGGACATGGAGCAGAGTTTGGTGGGTTTTGGGCCAAATTTGGGGGGTGTTGGGTTGCAACACACACGAGGCCTTTTCGGTCCCTCGGTTAACCGTTGGAGTATCAAACGAAGTCCAAATGACCCGAAACTTGACAGGCGGTCTACCGGTAGTAAACCAAGGTCGCTTGGCAAGTCTCGGTCCAATACGGAAATGTTTAAACCCCACACACGAAAGAAATCTAGAAATGACCACCGGAGGAGAACGAAGCGCCGGAATGCAAAACGGACAACGGGGAAAATGCTCGAATGCATGAGATGAACATGTATGCAAATGCAATGCACGTGATGACATGGTATGAGATGCATGAAAAACGAAAACAACACACGGAGACAAGGACCCGAACCCGAGAATAAATATAACTTGACACCGGAAACGGCAAGAGTTGGATACAAATATGGAAAGTATATCTGGGGCGTTACACAAATACATACTAGGTACAAAACCTAAACATGCATGGGGCTAGTAACTTTCAATGTAGACAATATAAATACAAGTTACCGCCAAGAGGAGCATTGGAATGACAAATATGACGATAATTCACTTGACTTGCTTTGTATCATAATGAATGCATGGTGAGAATAATTTTTCTTCATGAATTAGCCAAGTCTCCAATGCCCTCCACACACCTATTGATCAAGTTTGATCTCGATGGTCCCCAACCACGTTGGGTCCTAAGAAGTTAGTAACAATAGGCTTGGCAACCCAAATGGTCTTATCCACTTTCAAACCACTTTGGGCACCAACATACTTGGCAAACATATTACCATCAATATCCTTCCTAAGTGAATAATGATCATTGATAATTGGAGGCTTAGAGATGTTACCATTGGGACATGATGAAGCTATGTGTCCCTTCTTACGGCAAATATAGCAACATGTACTCCTCATTCTCTTCTTCTTTACTTTCTTAGCTTGGGAAGTAATAACATGGTTCATCATGGATAGTGGCCGTTCTTCAACTTGAGGTTGAACTTGAGATTGAGCTTGAGGCCGCTTCCCATTTAGCTTCCCTTTATAAGCCCTTTTATTCAATGGACAAGATCTCACATGATGTCCAACCTTTTTGCACTTAAAGCAAGAAATGTTGGACTCGTTCTTGGCTTGGTCTTGCCCCCTTTTCTTGTTCATGGATTTCTTCTTGTTGGAGTGAAAAATATGTCCATCATCACAGTTTTCCAAGTCTTTCTTCAAACTAGTGACTTGGGCCTTGAGCTCATTAATTTCCTCTACATGGTTAGTTTCAAGACTAGAAACAAGAGGACTAGTGGAAGTAGAAATTTCATGGTTAGAGCAACAAGACAAGGTAAGCAATTCATCATGAGGTGTATCAATATCATGTAGAGAGGAAGTGCAAGGACTAGCACATGGAAATAAGGCATTTTGAGTAGAAGATGTGCTAATATCCACATGAGACTCACACGATTTTACCTTTGTGAACATAGCCTCATGAGCTAACTTTAGCCCATCATGAGAGATTAGAAGATCCTCATGAGTGCCCGAGAGCTTTTCATAACTTTCTTCCAATTTCCCATAATTGCTAGTTAGCAAATCAAGTTGAGTCCTTAGCTCAACATTTTCTTTCAACATCGGTGCTTCACACAAGATCGAGTTAGTAGCACAAGCATCATTATCAATATGAGAGGAGCATGTAGAAACTAGAGACTTCGTATGAGTAGCTTGAAGTTCCTCATGAGACTTAGAGAGTTTGGTGAGCTCTCCTTTGACATTCTTGTAGCCAAGGTCAAGGTGCTCAAAATCCTCTTTAAGTTTACAATGAGTAACTTCAATCTCTTCTTTTAAAGACCTCAAGTCACTAAGACATTGATGAGCCTTAGCAAGTTCATGTTCAAGTTGTTCACTTTTCGCTTGCTCGCTAAGAAATAAATCATTACGTTTTTGAAAGCAAGCAAGAACATCTTCGAACATTTTATAAGTGTTATTTTTAGCTCTATGAAGAGTTTTCCCAATCTCAAAGAGATTTTGAGTCAAGTCATCATCATCATCCTCATTACAACTATCATCATTATCACTAAGAGAAGATGATACCTCGTCATTACCTCTTGCCATGAGGCACATGTGAACAAAGGGGGTTGATGATGATTCTTTTGGAGAAGAGGGTTCTTCATCAATCAAGCATGCCTCATCTTTCTTGATTTCCTCTACATGGTTAGTCATAGAACAACTAGAGGAAACCAAAGAATTTCTATCATGGCCACATGGGAGATCAAGCATATCATCACAAATGAGCTTAACACCATCATCACAAAATATTTCTTCACTCACCATGTCATTACCTTGTGGCACGCCACATGTTGGTGAAGTGGAAGATATTGAAGTGTCCAATTTATTTGAGGTGGAAGCAATAGAGAGTTCTTCATGATTTGAAAATGTGGAGAACTCCTCCATTAACTCCCCGAAAAGAATATTGTCTTCATCAAGATTGGACCCACCATATATATCTTCAAGTTTGGTCCAAGCCTCATGAGCCGACTTGCAAGTAAAGATATCCTTAAACACTTCGAAGGATATAGCTTGGTGAATGGCACTCAAAACTTGACTATCAAGATGCATATCCTCAAGTGATGAAGATTGTCCATCCTTTAGATTTGAATCCCCTACAACAACAATGCACAAAGCATTTGGACCCATGGCCCGAAAGTGACAAATCATGTGTAATCTCCACATAATGTAATTTGTGCCATTAAAACAAAATGTGTCATCGTGCACTAGTTCACTAGTCGACATCGTCACTCTCTAGGTGGTGAAGCCTAATAAGGAGAGACCGGGCTCTGATACCAATTGAAAGGACCACGATGTCGCCTAGAGGGGGGGTGAATAGGCGTTTTAAAAATCTTTTATGGATTTGGCTATATCCTAATGCGGAAATAAACTAAGCAGATACTTTTCAAGCACAAATCCTAAATATACTAGGCTCACTAAGTGCACCAACAACTTAGGATAAACAAGATGAGAACAACGAGGATATGAGTAAGCACAAGTAAGTCACACAAACTTACTCAATGTATATCATGAGATATGGAAATGAATAATACACACAACCACAAGTAAGCAATACAAGCTTACACAAATTGTATCACAATATATGGAATTGAATGATACAAGCAAACTCAAGTAAGAACTACAAGCTTACACAAGTTATGTCACAAGATATGGAAATGAATGTTACAAGCTAGCAATTCACACTAAGCATAAGATAGAACAATAGTAGAAAGTATGAATTGCGAATATAAAGTGTAGGCCTAAATAATCTCTTCAAGGGAATGGCCAACACAATATAATGAGGACAACAAGATACAGTGAATGCACGGTCAAGTGACCAAAGTAAACCACAAGTAAGGAGTTAGGGTTAGGGATAACCAAAGTCACGAAGACGAGGATGTATCCCGATGTTCACTTCCTTGGAGGGAAGCTAGTCACCGTTAGAGAGGTGGATGTTACCACGAAGGCACACCAACGCCACGAAGGCTCACCCTATTCTCCTTGAGATATCACCACGAAGGCGATTCTCGTCCACTAGTGGTAGACCTTGAGGCGGCCTCCAAACCTTCACAAACTTTCCGGGGGACAAATCACAAGTTGATTCCTCACCGGAGCACTCCTACCGCCTAGGAGTCTCCAACCTCCAAGAGTAACAAGAACAAAGGGGAAATGCTCAAGACTTGCTCAAATCACAAATTCCTTTGGTCAAGAGAGGAAGAGGGAGTGGATCTATCACTTGATTGGAAAATCTCTCAAGAACTCTCACGAATCTCTCCGGGATCTAAGATTTGGTGTAGGAGAAGTGAGAAGGAGCCTTTTGTGTTCTAGGGTTCATATGAAGTAGTGAAGGGGTATTTATAGTGTGGCCCCAAATGTGGTCGTTGGGGAGAATTCTGCTCAGGAAAGTGTCAGACGTCCAGTGGATTACCGGACGTCCGGTGGCAAAATAGGCACCGGACGTTCGGTGGAACACCGGACGTCCGATTGCCGTAGCATGCCATCAGACGAATGTAGCAGGATATTTGCGAAACAGGTTTGTCGGACATCCGACACTTGCCGGACATCCGGGCACCGGACATCCGATAAGTACCGGAAATCCATCTGTTTGCTTCTGGATCGGCGCACCGGATTTCCGGACGTTACCGGACATCCGGCCAAAATAACAGCAGGAACCCCAAAACTAAAACATGCATAACTTTCACATCCGAACTCCGATTTTGATGATCTTGGGCTCATTTTGAAACTATGGAAAAGCTCCAGGTCCTAACATAGAGAACCAACCAAGATAAACCAAAATGGAGGGTGCAAAGTATGGAAAGTTTAGATCATATATTTTGGGAAACTATTTGGCTTTGGCTTTTCTTTGATATATAGGATATGAGTGGAATGGTGTATAGAAGATGTTGAATTGAGCAAATCCATCATAAATCCCTTTTATCCCCTCTTAATAGTGCGGGATCCCTATAACTCAAGAATAATAAAAGAGCTACACTACATAGCTATCGAGAATCCATTCTTGAGTGTATATGTTTCTTTGGTGGTCATCACTCCACAACACTAACATCAAAGGAACTAATACCTTCGACACTAGTCGTTCACTTGAGCTTGATGTTGATGTCTCTTCTTGGCTCAATATGAAGGCAAGACATTGGTAAAGTCTTCAAGTCTCTCCCCCATACACAATGTGGGAAGCTTTGCTTTGTATTTATCTTCACTTGTCCATCATTTGATCATTCACAAGCTTCAAGAATGTAATCCTTTGGGATGGTTATCTTGAACTTGCCCTTGTCAACCATGATCACCAACACTTGATGTTATCATCTCATAGACACTTGAAATCTCTTTCTTGATGCGAGCCCATGAGAATCACCTAACCCTCAAAAACATAGACAACACATAGTATGGGTTAGTACACAGAGTGCAATTGATAATTTCTTATCATACCATAAGATCCTATGTGGTGCATCATTTGTGCTCGTGTGTTGTCCATTTAGAGTTCGATCTTTGAGCTTCATCTTGGTCAACCTATATCTCTACTCCATGTTTAATCTTGACGTCTTGAAGAGTATATTGAGTTCTTCACTTGAATAGCTTGCTTGAACACTTGATCAATCATGACTCAACACATGAGTCCATTATGATCATATCTTTGAGTCACTCCTAGAATTCATCATTCAAATCATCCTTTTAAGATCTTGATCCATTATGGCTCAAACCATAGCTCTAAGCATGGCAACCCTTAAGATACTCCAATGAACTCCAAATGTATATGTCAATGCAAACATTTGATGATAGTATTGTTATTTAATTACCAAAACCACACATGGGGACTACATGTACTTTCACCGCCCCTGCATCGCCTTGCCTACACCCGCTGCTAGCACCGCTGCTGCCGCGTCGCGCCCACCTTCTGCCCACTGCTGTTGGCCGCCCCGCCTCCGCCCGCTAAATTGCGCTGCTGCTGCCATCTCGCCTCCCCTGCGCACTGCGCCTGCCTCCCGCGCTCGTGCGCCGCGCACGTCCGCAGCCTGCTGCTGATGCAGCTTGCTGCCGCTGCTGCCCGCCTCCACTCGCCGGCGGCTGCGGCATGCCCTGCTCGCCGCCTCGCCTCCTCTGCTGCCGCCGCAGTGCCGCCAGCCACCGCGGCCAGCCTGGCCTCTGGCCTCGCCCCGCCGCTCCCTACGGGCGAGCGCCCGTGGCGCCCGTAACCCGCATCGCCCCCTCGGCCTATGACACATGGTCCCTGCCCAGAGAACGTTTAAAAAAAGGGGATTAAAAAAATAATAAATAAAATTAATTAATTAATTAACCTAATTAATTAATTAACTTAATTATTCTTAATTAATTAATTAAACTAATTAATCATGATTAGATTAACCTAATCAATTAATTAAACCGTAATTAACCTAACAGAGTATGACAGGTGGGTCCCGCTAGACCCACGCGTCAGTTTGACCCAGTCAACCCCTGTTGACTGCTGACGTCAGCATGACATCATGCTGATGTCATAAATCTAATTTTGAATTAACTTAAATAATTAATTAAATTCTAGAAAATTAATAACATCTTTAGAAAATCATATCATTTAATCCGTACTCGGATTAAAATATTTTCAACATGAAAGTTGCTCAGAACGATGAGACGAACCCGGATACGCGGCCCGTTCGTCCGCCACGCATCCCTAACCTATCGAACACGCAACTTTCCCCTCCGGATCCTCTGCCCGAAAACGCAAAACACCGGGGATACTTTCCCGGATGTTTCCCCCCTTCACCGGTATCACCTCATACCGCGTTAGGGCAACCCTAGCACCGATACTTGTCATGTCATGCATCGCTATGCATCTATTTGCTTAATATTTATTGTTTCTTCCCCCTCTTCTGTCGCTAGACACCGAGACCGACGCCGCTGCTACCCAGTATGACTACGGTGTTGACGACCCCTCTCTCTTGCCAGAGCAACCAGGCAAGCCCCCCCTTTGATCACCAGATATCACCTATTCTTCTCTCTACTGCTTGCATTAGAGTAGTGTAGCATGTTACTGCTTTCCGTTATCCTATCTTGATGCATAGCCTGTCCTTGCTACTACTGTTGTTACCTTTATCTGCAATCCTAAATGCTTAGTATAGGATGCTAGTGTTCCATCAGTGGCCCTACACTCTTGTCTGTCTGCCATGCTATACTACTGGGCCGTGATCACTTCGGGAGGTGATCACGGGCATATACTATATACTTTACACTGTTACATTACCTGTGGTACTATTCGGAGTTGGGGGCTGAAGGGGCAGGTGGCTCCATCCCGGTAGAGGTGGGCCTGGGTTCCCGACGGCCCCCGACTGTTACTTTGTGGCGGAGCGACAGGGCAGGTTGAGACCACCTAGGAGAGAGGTGGGCCTGGCCCTGGTCGGCGTTCGCGGATACTTAACACGTTTAACGAGATCTTGGTATTTGATCTGAGTCTGGCCACTGGCCTATACGCACTAACCATCTACGCGGGACAGTTATGGGCACTCGACGTCGTGGTATCAGCCGAAGCCTTCATGACGTCAACGACTGAGCGACGCGCGCCGAATTGGACTGTAAGCCTGCTCTTGTAGTAAGGGGCTAGTTCTGCTTCCGGCCGCCCTCGCAACGTGCAGGTGTGCAATGGGCGATGGGCCCAGACCCCCGCGCCATAGGATTTAGACCGGCGTGCTGACCTCTCTGTTGTGCCTAGGTAGGGCTGCGACGTGTTGATCTTCCGAGGCCGGGCATGACCCAGAAAAGTGTGTCCGGACAAAGGGGATCGAGCGTGTTGGGAAATGTGGTGCACCCCTGCAGGGAAGTTTATCTATTCGAATAGTCGTGATCTTTGGTAACAAGACGACTTGGAGTTGTACCTTGACCTTATGACAACTAGAACCAGATACTTAATAAAACACACCCTTCCAAGTGCCAGATACAACCCGGTGATCGCTCTCTAATAGGGCGACGAGGGGAGGATCGCCGGGTAGGATTATGCTATGCCATGTTGCTTGGTGAACTTACCATCTACTCTCTTCTTCTGCTGCAAGATGGAGGTTACCAGAAGCGTAGTCTTCGATAGGACTAGCTATCCCCCTCTTATTTTGGCATTCTGGAGTTCAGTCCACATATGATACCCTTATTCCATTTGATACTAATGCATACATATGTAGTGTAGCTCCTTGCTTGCGAGTACTTTGGATGAGTACTCACGGTTGCTTTGCTCCCTCGTTTCCCCCTTTCCATACCCGATTGTTGCGACCAGACGATGGAGCCCAGGAGCCATACGCCACTGTCGATGACGACTACTACTACTCGGGAGGTGCCTACTACTACGTGCAGCCCGCTGACGATGACCAGGAGTAGTTTAGGAGGATCCCAGGCAGGAGGCCTGCGCCTCTTTCAATATGTATCCTAGTTTGTGCTAGCCTTCTTAAGGCAAACATGTTTAACTTATGTCTGTACTCGGATATTGTTGTTTCCGCTGACTCGTCTATGATCGAGCTCTTGTAGTCGAACCCTCGAGGCCCCTGGCTTGTAATATGATGCTTGTATGACTTATTTTTATTTGTAGAGTTGTGTTGTGATATCTTCCCGTGAGTCCCTGATCTTGATCGTACACGTTTGCGTGTATGATTAGTGTACGGTCAAATCGGGGGGGCACAAGTTGGTATCAGAGCCGACTGCCTGTAGGAATCCCCCTTCCAAACTCCTTGGACGAAGTTGAGTCTAGTCATTAAAAAAAGTTTTTACTAACATGGCTGTGTGGCTTACGGGCCCACGTCGCCATTGGGTGGTATTAGGATCTTTTATTCCCCATCTATACTCTGGGACTCTGATCTCTCTTCTATTCGGTTTAAATGATTTTGTTAACTCTAACATTAGGATCTCGTGATCACTTTCATCTGGAGAGCACCTTATTACTGATGATCGTCTACTGCACGTGAAGACCCTAAAGATACTCTCCGCTGTTAACCCGAGAACTTTTGTTCATCGCGTTTGCAATTCCCCTTCCACCGTCAACCCTTATGGATAACTACTTGCAGTTGTTATTCTTACATTCATCCCCAGTTGGTCTTGATATTACAAGATACCCCGAAATACTCGTCGTTGTTTCGATAATCCTTTGAGCTTACTGCCTTGCTGTTGTTTGTCACCTGAATACCCCTACGGATAATTCTCGCACTTATCGAGTATCCGCTCATCCCCCAGTTGTTCATGTGTTTCACAATGGTCTTCGAATACTATTCGGTCCTCCAAAAATCCTTAGTAGCTTATTGCTCTGCAATACTTGTCTGCTTGCATGATGGATGCTTTCCATATGTCTGGCAATATTCGTTAGTATCCTTAGGCACCGTCATCTTGATCCTTTTGATTCAACATGAGTGTGAATGCACGCAATCATGAGTTGATCCTTTTAAATTATCTTTCCGGCTCAGGCGTCGTTTTAAACATGAGCTGGTTCTCAACCAATCCAATTGCCGTCGATTGTACCCCTTAGGTCTATTGAACTTATCCACCCTTGATCAGAGCGTCTGCTTCTGATCCTTCGATTTGGAAATCATAATACCTCTGATTCTAAGCATCGAATCAGTCAGTTGTTTCTATAGTCCAATGCCCTTGCATGGTTACTTCCTCTGGTTGTGTGCCGATGCTCACAACAGCTCTGTTATTGACCGGCAGATCCTTTAATGGATTTTATCCGACAGCGTCCTTCATATTCAATAACTTTGTGAGTCTTTTCTTGGATACATAATGCCTTTGGTAAATTGTGTCCTCTGCTTTGTCAAGCATGCTCTGCTTTCGAGCTTGTGTTATTTACTCCTGAAGTTTGTGGTATATGTTCCTAAGAGGCCCCGATGGGTTGGACATATGCCTTTTTCTAATCTGTGTGAACCCGGAAACTACTATGGGTCATACTCTACTGGTGTTATGTCAGATAAAATTTCAACACCACAACTTCGTTGAAGGCAAGAAGTGAATGAAAGGTTATGCATTAAAGTTGTGGGAGTCGACCTTGAACTTTGTGTTCATGCCCATGGACACGATGTAGATCCTATCATGGAAACTTATTGTAATGATAACTATTTCCTTGATATAATATCATCTGATATCGGTGAATTGACCCTTTGCAGTCGTGGTTCCGACCATGTTCTCCTTTAAATACCATTTCTCAGGCAAGTGAAAACACTCGTCTTCTACAGATCAATACATCTCCGCAACCCCTACGTCGATCTTCCTCGTCATATCATTTCTCCTTGAACAACAAACTTGATTTCAAGTTTGTGTCGTACCCATGGTTCCAATAACATTTTGCTTCATCATTCCTTTGACTCGATGTCGTCACTGATTGATTACATCTTCATGAAATCTCTCGACAAATGTGTCGTGATCATCATCAACCTTATGAGCTCTTCCAGGATATCAATCGGATTCATGAAGAGAAATGCCATCCTTGCCCTCGATGAGTCGTGTTATCATCGGCCACTTTATTGCCTTCCCTCCGACACAAACTTGTTCGTGTTTTGTGTTATACCTTGAGTTCGTTCTACCCAGCATTGTTCTTCTTTACATTGGAGTATTACCATCTTTTATGTCAAAATGTTGTGAGAATTTCACCACCTCTTAAGAAATTCTTGTTACAGTGATGCTTCTCGCCATCACCATTCTTTTCTTGGCCCCCGTGTTGAGTGAACTCTGTTGTGGGAATTTGATATCTCTAGCAACCCTATTGTTTTGAAGTGAATGGCCGATAGTTTCGTTATCGAATCACCATTCTAGCTTTGAACGTCCTACTTGGTCCATATTTCCAGGTGCATTTTCGTTCAATATTTAATTGTGGAAATCTTGATGAATTGTCGCTGAGTTCATAAGCCACCTCCTCATCCTCTCCATGGTTTACCGATGAAATCTTGTTTTGGGACTCGCTTCCATAGTTCATTGCTCGAGAATCTTAAAATGTCCTCACGTTAATTTGTGTTACACCTTGTCTTCTCGGGCATCCTGAGTCTGAGGTATCCTAACACCAACCAGGTCTGAAACTCGGTCAGATATGATGGTTGGAACATTTTCCAAGAGTCATAGCGTTGGTCTTTCTATAACCCAATAAGGTGATGTCATGCCTAGCACACCTGGTTGGAGGACCTATTGCAAGATTTATTCTACAAGTTATTCCTGATAAATCCATTGTGTATCCAAAGTCCGACCTTTGCTTGAAGACCATGTCAATGCTATCTCGAAGCATGTCTGTGGTACTCCGATTTTCGACAAGAAGATTTGAGGCCCAATGCTAAATGTTTTCTTGCTCAATTATCCAAACACCGTTGTATGGGTAATGTCATGAAATTTCTCTCCCCTTACCTAAAGAGTTTTCTACATTATATCCTGTCATGGATATCATGCTCTGCTTGTCCTTGGGAAGGATATACCATTGAAATATGTGTTTAAACACAATTTCCTTTCCATTGTTCGGCTTAAACCTGATAATCATATTTTCCTTTCCATTGTTTGGTTTAACCTTTCTGGTGATCTATATGATCTAAGCAGTAATATTCTCTTGCTTTTGTAAACACCTCGGTGTACAATTCTGTCAGAAAGACCCTGTTACTTTTGTTGATGACATTCCGGTAACCACCGATGGACGAGAACTTTGCCTATTGGTCCGCCTCGTTCAACGAGCAGGAAAATGGTTCTCTTCATCCCTCGCCATTGGTACCGACGTTGTTGCCGACATAATTAATAGGCTATACTCTGACCTGTCTTGCTATCATGACTATGCAAGATGTCACCACTTCTCCTACTTTTAACCCATGGTGGGCCCATAACCCACAGTTCCACAGGATCGAAAACTGACTCTCCTGTACACCTTGTTGACAAAGTTATCCCTTGCTCTTGGTTTCGTAGGTAATTTGCGAGCCACCTTCCTAGCGATCTATTCTGGTATCAGACACAATGCTTATTCACATTGCTCTAAACCCCTTTCACACTTGTTTCAGGCAACAAACGATTGCCTATGCGCTTGAAGCTTCCATTTTGCACCTTCGTACTTTGCTCTCGAAAATTTCTTAAGTATGAATTCGAGAGTTACTTTCCACCACTTTTCCTGAGGTTATCTACCAGATAAGCAACATTGTAGCGGTCCATTCTTCCGAAGTTAACCCTTGACCTTCGTACGTACGATGGAGTTCCCGAGGAAAGAATGACGACTTCATCATGATGACCTGAAGCAGAGGAATGAAGACATCAACATAATGGATCGACCCCTTGGAGAAGAGCAACTAAGACCGGGAACACTCGCTAGAATTTCGTAGCCAGAACCTTCCCCCTTACCCACCTCTTAAATCTCGGGACGAGATTTCTTATAGTAGAGGAGAATTATGATGCCCGGATAATTAGGCTATAGTAATCCCACGTTAATGATGCCACGTCACCACGATTACTGTTGTTAATCTCATGTTAGTTCAAAATTGATTCGAAATTCAAACTTAAAATAAAGTCAAACTGTAAAGGTTTTCAAATATTAAACTAAAATGTTGGGGTGTTGCCAAATAATGCATAGGTAATTATTGTGGATGAAAGGATCAATATGGTTGACTAGAGGGGGGGTGAATAGGCAACTAACAATTTTTAGCTTTTCTTTAACAATTTAAACTTTGCATCAAAGTAGGTTGTCTAGATATGCAACTAGGTGAGCAACCTATATGATGCAACAAGGATAGGAACACAAACAAGCAAGAGATATGAAACAAGTAAGCTTGCTCAAATAAAGGCACGAGATAACCAAGAGTGGAGACGGTGGAGACGAGGATGTGTTGCCGAAGTTCCTTCCCTTTGAGAGGAAGTACGTCTCCGTTGGAGCGGTATGGAGGCACAATGCTCCCCAAGAAGCCACTAGGGCCACCGTATTCTCCTCACGCCCTCACACAATGCGAGATGCCGTGATTCCACTATTGGTGCCCTTGAAGGCGGCGACCGAACCTTTACAAACAAGGTTGGGGCTCTCTCCACAACTTAATTGGAGGCTCCCAACAAAAACCACGAAGCTTCACCACAATGGAATATGGCTCCGAGGTGACCTCAACCGTCTAGGGTGCTCAAACACCCAAGAGTAACAAAATCCACACAAGAAAGTATGGGGGAAGCAAATATCCTTTGGTGGAAGTGTAGATCTAGGTCTCCTCCTTCAATCCCTAGCAAATCAACAAGTTTGAGTGGCTAGAGAGAGAGATCGGGCAAGAGAGCTTGAAGGGCATTAATGGTGGAGTGAGAGAGGTCAAAGGTAGGAGTGGTAGGTGGGAGAAGCTCCCTTAAATAGTCACCCCACATTTCCAACTGTCACTGCGTTTTTTGCACTGCAGCGGTACAACCGGTCCTCGTCCCGGTACAACCGGGACTCACGGTGTAACTGCAGAACCCTACCAAGCGGTACAACCGGACAGGCGGGCGGTAGTACCGGCTAAGAAAAATAACCGGACTAACCGCCTGGCTACCGCACAACCACCGCATCAAAACAGGAGCTTGACCGGTACTTGGGCGGTGCCTGGCCGGAACAACCGCATGGCCTTGAGCTCTTGGGCGGCTAAGTTCTGAGCGGAAGAACCGCTCGGACCACCGGTGGTACCAATCATCATGGAACGACCGGACCAACCGGGCCACTACCGCCCAAGAACCGCATCAAACCAGAAGCGAGAGCGGTACTTGAGCGGTGCATGGACGGAACCACCGCCCCAGCTGTTGCAGAGCATGGTGGCGGTACCACCGCCCGGAGGCAGCGGTACAACCGCTCGAGCAAAGCTGGTGAGCGACAAGACCCAGCGGTACAACCGCTCCAGAGAGCGGTACAACCGCTGGGCAGAAACAGTGAGCAGGAAAGAGGGGAAGAGGCAAGGAAAACTCTCTCTCCCACACACACCTGAGGAAGGCAAAGAGAGGGTGAGAAAAGTGTACGTGAACTGATTCCCCCAGAGCTTCCTAATGAGGATTCCCTCTTGATAGTACGGGTACTCTACGACCAAAGAAAATAAAAGCGTAGAGGACACGTCTTCGATCTTTTCCTTCGAGAGGCAATAGCAATCCGATGTAAGCCTAAGCATCGAGAACCTGAAACATATAGCACACGATTAGACCACAAAGGGTTGTCATCATCATCCAAAACATAAAGTAGGGAAATGCCCTTTCAATCTCCCCCTTTTTGGTGGATGATGACAACAACACGATTTGCAAGAGATAAGTCAATGAAATCTAGACGGAACTCCCCCTGAATGTGTGCCCCAACAAGTACTAGCTGTTAGAAAGCATGGGCACACTTTCAGGACTAGACTCCCCCTAGATTTTATAGACTCATCACTCTGAGCTCAAAAAGGATAGACAATATAATACTTAGAGGCAATAATAACGATAATGACCTACGAACGGAAAGGTAAACGGAGTAACAAGTCTCACACACAGCACGGAACGAAACAAGTCCACAACAAACACAAAACACGAGAAAAGAAAAACCCAAGCAAATCCCCGAGACCTATAGAACCCTCTCCCCCTTTGGCATCAAGACACCAAAAAGGAAAAGAGCGAAGCTAGCGACCCAAAGCTCAGGCGTCCTCCTCTGACTCCTCGGTCGCATCTGGATCTTCATCATCAGAGTCGTCATCGTCGTCGTGATCAGATTCTTCCATGGCATTGTCAGCTGCTGCAAACGAGGATGATGGCTGGGGAGGGGCTTCATCATCAGTCCAGGTGCTATGGGTAGAGATCCAACGCTCCTCTGGGGTGATGCTCTTCTCAGAGCCACTCTGAACCTGCATGTTGAGGTGCTTCATCATTGCAATTTGGCGACGCCGTGCAAGCTTCTCATTGACATGTGCCTCATACATCTTCTTCTGGATGTCAGCCTGGAGACAAAAGGTCTTCTTCACCTTGGCAGTAAGTTTGGCCACCCACGAAGGCTTGGCCCCTGGCTCCAGCTCAAAGTCCTCATCGTCAGAAGTAGCATAGACATCCTCAGGAGCATGTTCAGGGAAGCGAGGCTCGGCATGCTTCTTCTTCTTAAGGAGCTTGACCTCATGAACAGTGAGGTTGTCTGGAGAAGTGAGGAGCTCTCCAGGACGACGAACAGCCCACACAGAGTTCAGAAAGCACATGACAAACGGAGCATAGATTGGGAATTTACGGTAGATGACCATGTTGTACATCTCATGCCACAGCCAATTTGACACATCAAACATTGCCCCTGTCCCCACCATGGTCTTCATAGCAACCATCAAATCAACCAGATAGCCATGAATCTCATCTTGATTGCCCACCTTGGGCAAGAGCACATTGCGGAACACTCGGTGCATGATGTCATAGACCTTCTCCAAATCCTTGGATTCTCCAATAATCCCACGGCCCCGAATGTACAGAGGGGCAAGCTTCTCCTTAGGCATGGACTCAGGAAAATCATGAGGGCGAATGCCACCCCTTCCTTCCAGACCGGTATTCTCATACCCAATAGCATTACAGAATGCCCTCCAGGGAACGTGAAACAATTCATCGCGACACATGAAGGTGAGAGTGCGCGCATCATCTTCCCCAAAATGAACCGTGGCATAGAACTGATGGATGAGTTGAACATCAAAGTCACAGTTGACTGACATGATCTTGACAAGATCAAACTCCTCGCAGAGAGCCAGCGCCTCACCAAAATACTCCATGTTGTTTCTCTAATGGTCAAAATCAATTGTCCACTACTTGGCATATATGTTCTTGTTGTGTTCAAAGAGTTCATGAACAATCCGCACTTGCATCTCATTCCGGAACTGAACAGTGGTCCAACGGGAGCAATGGGAACCACATACGGATTCTTTGATCGGAAGGCTTCCCAATCCTTGGCTTTCTAACGATGCAACGGCATAACCACACGTTGCTTAGCAGCTGCAGACTTTTCACGACGAGTGGGCTTGGTGGGAATCACAACTTCTTCTTCATCATCAGACACAACCGGGCGCAAGGTCCTTCGTGCCCTCTTCTTGGTCTTGCGAGGAGCAGAGCAAGAACTAGAGCCACCTAAACACACACACAAAAAGAACACACAAAAACCCAACAAGGATGAGAGGATTGCACCCACTAGCAGAAAAGGAACAAGTTGCAGCAACAGAGAAGATAGAACAGTGCTTTGTGGTTGATATCCTCCGATTGGACCGGATCTTTCGCCGGTAGTACCGCTCCAGCATTTGTACCGCCCGTAGGGACGGTAGAACCGCTGACAGTGGCACTACCAGGGAAGATAGATCTAACCGAGGCATACGAATCACACAAGTAATATTCCGAAATCTAAGTGCTGCAAACAAGACAGGAGGCTAACAAAGATCTCTTCTAAACCATAGTTTGAACACTAAACGCGGAACGTTAAGTAATGCCCTAGACAAGGAAGAACCCTAGAAAGATCTAGAAGCAAAGAACACGAGGCATTACCACCATCCATGGGAAGAGATCGGGAGGCCTCCATGGAGAGAATCCACGGAGAGCCAAGGATCCGAAGCGCGAGACGCACTCCGGGGCAGGGGAAGAGATGGCCGGCGGCTAGGGCAAAGAGAAGAGGAACGAGGACGAAGGGAAAAAGGACAACCCTTCAGCCTCGTCAAGTATATATAGGCCCGTAGACACGCCCCGGTAGAACCGCTTAGGGGAGCGGTTGTACCGCTCGTCTGGTACAGACCGGTGGTTGGAGGTGATACTTCCGGTGCCTGGGAGGCAGCGGTAGTACCGCACGGCGTCAACCGGTAGTACCGGACGTTGGTTACCGTGGGTTTGAGCGGTGGAACTGCCCAAGCACCGAACGGAGACCCATTGGGACGGCACAACCCGGTACCAGCGGTAGAACCGCCCGTGATACCGGTTGTACTGCCCGACCACCTATGCCCAAGCCAAGATCAAAAGAGTGCAATCCGAAGGGAGGAAGAAGGGGCACAAAACAGGAGAGAAGCAACACCCTAGGAGAACCTAACACAAAGAGCAAAGACAAAAGAGAGAAAACAACACGGGAACAACAAGGCTAACTCCAACCTCCCGGAGAGAGGGCGGTGGCCAAGGCCACCTATGTTTGAGTCAATTGGTATGGCACCGCGAAGAATTATCCTTGGGTCCATGACCAAAACTCGTCTTTGAAGCACAAGTACCATCAAATATGGCTAATGTGAAAGACACGATCAATTTATGCATAATGGGGGGAGGGAGAGTTCATTGAGAGAACAACACTCCCCCTATGTCCATGCCTACACCTAAACTAGACAACAAATTGAGCGTGGTAGGGTGTGCAAGGGTTCAAGCCACATTGCTCGAATCAATGATATTTAGCTCATGCCTTAACTCGCGAAATCTTGCTTCATCCAAGGGCTTCGTGAAAATATCTGCAAGGTTGTCATGAGTGTTGACATAGTTGAGCTCGATCTCTCCTCGTCTAATGTGATCCCGGATGAAGTGATACCGGATCTCAATATGCTTCGTCTTGAAGTGTTGCACCGGGTTGAGAGAGATCTTGATGGCACTTTCATTGTCACACCAAAGAGGCACTTTGTCACAAGTGACACCGTAATCCTTTAAAGTTTGCCTCATCCATAGGAGTTGAGCACAACAACTACCGGCGGCAACATACTCCGCCTCAGTGGACGAGAGAGACACACAACTTTGCTTTTTGGAAGACCAACTTACCAAAGAGCAACCAAGGAATTGGCACCCTCCGGAAGTGGACTTCCTATCCACTTTGTCTCCCGCCCAATCGGAATCCGAGTACCCTACAAGCTTGAAGTTTGATCCTCTTGGGTACCATAAGCCAAAGTTTGGGGTATGAGCCAAATATCGAAAGATTCGTTTGACCGCCACATAGTGACTTTCCTTAGGTGCGGCTTGAAACCGTGCACAAATTCCCACACTCAACATGATGTCCGGTCTAGATGCACAAAGGTAAAGCAAGGATCCAATCATGGAACGATATACCTTTTGATCCACCACTTTACCATTGGGATCTAAGTCAAGTTGGCACTTGGTGGGCATTGGAGTGGAAGCCGGCTTGACGTCACTTAGCTTGAATCTCTTGAGCATGTCTTGAGTGTATTTGGATTGATTGATGAAGGTTCCTTCTCTTCTTTGCTTCACTTCGAACCCTAGAAAGAACTTCAACTCTCCCATGGAGGACATCTCAAACTTTGAGGTCATGAGAGCGGCAAATTCCTCATTGAAAGCTTTGTTAGGAGAACCAAAGATAATATCATCAACATATAATTGGCACACAAACAACTCCCCTTTGACCTTCTTAGTAAAAAGAGTGGGGTCGATTAGCCCAACTTCAAAACCACGGTCTTGTAACAACTCGGTAAGGTGGTCATACCACGCACGTGGGGCTTGTTTAAGGCCATAGAGTGCCTTATCGAGTTGATACACATGATCGGGAAAGTAGGGATCCTCGAACCCGGGGGGTTGCTTGACGTAAACCAATTCATTAATGGGACCATTAAGAAAAGCACTCTTCACATCCATTTGTTGTAACTTAAAGTTATGATGAGAAGCATATGCAATCAACATGCGAATGGATTCAAGACGAGCAACGGGAGCAAAGGTTTCACCGTAGTCGATACCCTCGACTTGGGAGTAGCCTTGTGCTACCAAACGAGCCTTGTTGCGAATGATAATCCCATGGGCATCTTGCTTGTTCTTGAATATCCACTTGGTTCCAATGACATTGTGGTTCCCCGTTGGCCTTGGCACCAATCTCCACACTTTGTTGCGCTCGAAGTTGTTGAGTTCTTCGTGCATGGCATTGAGCCAATACGGATCTTCTAGCGCCTCATAGACCTTGTGGGGTTCCACACAAGAGACAAACGCGTGATGCTCACAATAATTTGCTAATTGTCTACGAGTGCTTACCCCCTTTCTTAAGCTTCCAAGCACATTCGTCATGAGATGATCCTTGGTGGAGAGCTTGGATGCAATCTTGGCGGCACGACGCTCTAATTCCTCCTCGGTGGTGAGTTGAGGAGTGGTTACTTGATCATCTTGAACATCGTCATGAACTTGTTCTTGATCTTGAACCTGCTCGGGGGAGAGAACTTGACCCTGGGCATCACTTGGTGTGTCAACACCGTCTTGAGTATGATCTTGCCCTTGGTCTTGTTCATGAGGTTGAGGGCCTTCACTTTGTTCTTCGGATGCGTGTGGGCCTTGGGTTGGTGATGGCTCCACTTGAGTGGAGCTTTGTCCTTCTCCTTCGGCCACAAGGGGTTCCTCAATGGGTAGGATAAAGCCAACACCCATTCTTCTTATGGCTTGGGGAGGAATTTCATCACCTACATCACAAGTGCCACTTTGCTCCACTTGGGAGCCGTTATTCTCATCAAACTCCACGTTACACGTCTCCTCAATAAGTCCCGTGGATTTATTGAGGACACGGTAAGCATGAGAGTTTGTAGCATAGCCAACAAATATGCCCTCATAAGCTCTAGCCTCAAATTTAGACAACCGAACACCTTTCTTGAGAATGAAACACTTACACCCGAATACCCGGAAGTACCTGAGGTTGGGCTTGTTACCGGTGAGTATCTCGTATGGAGTCTTGTTCAAGCCCTTGCGGAGGTAGAGCCGATTGGATGCATGACATGCGGTGTTGATGGCTTCGGCCCAAAAGTTGTACGGAGACTTGAACTCCGCCATCATGGTCCTTGCCGCATCCATCTGTTGGGGAACGTAGCAGAAAACAAAAATTTTCCTACGGTTTCACCAAGATCCATCTAGGAGTTCATCTAGCAACGAGTGATTAGATGCATCTACGTACCTTGTAGATCGCGAGCGGAAGCGTTCAAAGAACGGGGATGAGGGAGTCGTACTCGACGTGATTCGAATCACCGAAGATCCTAGCACCGAACGGACGGCACCTCCGCGTTCAACACACGTACGGAACAGCCACGTCTCCTCCTTCTTGATCCAGCAAGGGGGAAGGAGAGGTTGAGGGAGATGGCTCCAGCAGCAGCACGACGGCGTGGTGGTGATGGAGCTGCAATACTCTGGCAGGGCTTCGCCAAGCACTATGGAGGAGGAGGAGGTGTTGGAGAGGAAGAGGGAGGCACCAAAAGTCAAGGTAAGAAGTCCTCCATCTCCCCCACTATATATAGGAGGGCCAAGGGGGGCGCCGGCCCTAGGAGATCTAATCTCCTAGGGGGGTGCGGCCAAGGGGAGGAATCCCTCCTCCCCAAGGCACCTAGGAGGTGCCTTCCCCTCCTAGGACTCTTCCTCCTTGAAACCCTAGGCGCATGGGCCTCTTGGGGCTGGTGCCCTTGGCCCATGTAGGCCAAGGCGCACCCCCTACATCCCATGTGGCCCCCCGGGACAGGTGGCCTCACCCGGTGGACCCCCGGGACCCTTCCGGTGGTCCCGGTACAATACCGATGACCCCGAAACTTGTCCCGATGACCGAAACAGGACTTCCCATATATAAATCTTTACCTCCGGACCATTCCGGAACTCCTCGTGATGTCTGGGATCTCATCCGGGACTCTGAACAATATTCGGGTTACTGCATCTACATATCCCTACAACCCTAGCGTCACCGAACCTTAAGTGTGTAGACCCTACGGGTTCGGGAGACATGTAGACATGACCGAGATTGCTCTCCGGTCAATAACCAACAGCAGGATCTGGATACCCATGTTGTCTCCCACATACTCCTCGATGATCTCATCGGATGAACCACGATGTTGAGGATTCAAGCAACCCCGTATACAATTCCCTTTGTCAATCGGTATGTTACTTGCCCGAGATTCGATCGTCGGTATCCGAATACCTTGTTCAATCTCGTTACCGGCAAGTCACTTTACTCGTACCGTAATGCATGATGCCATGACCAGACACTTGGTCACTTTGAGCTCATTATGATGATGCATTACCGAGTGGGCCCAGTGATACCTCTCCGTCATATGGAGTGACAAATCCCAGTCTCGATCCGTGTCAACCCAACAGACACTTTCGGAGATACCTGTAGTGCACCTTTATAGTCACCCAGTTACGTTGTGACGTTTGGTACACCCAAAGCACTCCTACGGTATCCGGGAGTTACACGATCTCATGGTCAAAGGAAAAGATACTTGACATTGGAAAAGCTCTAGCAAACGAACTACACGATCTTGTGCTATGCTTAGGATTGGGTCTTGTCCATCACATCATTCTCCTAATGATGTGATCCCATTATCAATGACATCCAATGTCCATAGCCAGGAAACCATGACTATCTGTTGATCAACGAGCTAGTCAACTAGAGGCTTACTAGGGACATATTATGGTCTATGTATTCACACGTGTATTACGATTTCCGGATAATACAGTTATAGCATGAATAAAGACAATTATCATGAACAAAGAAATATAATAATAATACTTTTATTATTGCCTCTAGGGCATATTTCCAACAGTCTCCCACTTGCACTAGAGTCAATAATCTAGTTACATTGTTATGAATCGAACACCCATGGAATTCTGGTGTTGATCATGTTTTGCCCTAGGGAGAGGTTTAGTCAACGGATCTGCTACATTCAGGTCCGTATGTACTTTACAAATCTCTATGTCTCCATCTTGAACATTTTCACGAATGGAGTTGAAGCGACGCTTGATGTGCCTTGTCTTCTTGTGAAACCTGGGCTCCTTGGCAAGTGCAATAGCTCCAGTGTTGTCACAGAAGAGTTTGATTGGCCCCGACGCATTGGGTATGACTCCTAGGTCGGTGATGAACTCCTTCACCCATATTGCTTCATGTGCTGCCTCCGAGGCTGCCATGTACTCCGCTTCACATGTAGATCCCGCCACGACGCTCTGCTTGCAGCTGCACCAGCTCACTGCTCCACCATTCAACATATACACGTATCCGGTTTGTGACTTAGAGTCATCCAGATCTGTGTCGAAGCTAGCGTCGACGTAACCCTTTACGACGAGCTCTTCGTCACCTCCATAAACGAGAAACATGTCCTTTGTCCTTTTCAGGTACTTCAGGATATTCTTGACCGCTGTCCAGTGTTCCTTGCCGGGATTACTTTGGTACCTTCCTACCAAACTTACGGCAAGGTTTACATCAGGTCTGGTACACAGCATGGCATACATAATAGATCCTATGGCTGAAGCATAGGGGATGACACTCATCTCTTCTTTATCTTTTGCCGTGGTCGGGCATTGAGCCGAGCTCAATCTCACACCTTGCAAAACAGGCAAGAACCCTTTCTTGGACTGATCCATTTTGAACTTCTTCAAAATCTTATCAAGGTATGTGCTTTGTGAAAGACCTATGAGGCGTCTCGATCTATCCCTATAGATCTTGATGCCTAATATATAAGCAGCTTCACCAAGGTCCTTCATCGAAAAACACTTATTCAAGTAGGCCTTGATGCTGTCCAAGAGTTCTATATCATTTCCCGTCAAAAGTATGTCATCTACATATAATATGAGAAATGCTACAGAGCTCCCACTCACTTTCTTGTAAACGCAGGCTTCTCCATAAGTCTGCGTAAACCCAAACACTTTGATCATCTCATCAAAGCGAATGTTCCAACTCCGAGATGCTTGCACCAGCCCATAAATCGAGCGTTGGAGCTTGCACACCTTGTCAGCATTCTTAGGATCGACAAAACCTTCCGGCTGCATCATATACAATTCTTCCTTAAGGAAACCATTAAGGAATGCCGTTTTGACGTCCATCTGCCATATTTCATAATCATAAAATGCGGCAATTGCTAACATGATTCGGACGGACTTCAGCTTCGCTACCGGTGAGAAAGTCTCATTGTAGTCAACCCCTTGAACTTGTCGATAACCCTTAGCGACAAGGCGAGCTTTATAGATGGTCACATTACCATCCGCGTATGTCTTCTTCTTAAAGATCCATTTATTTTCTATGGCTCGCCGCTCAACGGGCAAGTCAGTCAAAGTCCATACTTCGTTTTCATACATGGATCCTATCTCGGATTTCATGGCTTCTAGCCATTTGTCGGAATCCGGGCCCGCCATCGCTTCTTCATAGTTCGAAGGTTCACCATTGTCTAACAACATGATTTCCAAGACAGGGTTGCTGTACCACTCTGGTGCGGAATGTGTCCTTGTGGACCTTCGAATTTCAGTAGGAGCTTGATCAAAAGTATCTTGATCATCATCATTAACTTCCTCTCTAGTCGGTGCAGGCACCTCAGAAACATTTTCTTGAGTTGCGCCATTTTCCGGTTCAAGAGGTAATACTTCATCAAGTTCTACTTTCCTCCCACTTACTTCTTTCGAGAGAAACTCCTTCTCTAGAAAGGATCCATTTCTGGCAACAAAGATCTTGCCTTCGGATCTGAGGTAGAAGGTATACCCAATAGTTTCTTTAGGGTATCCTATGAAGACGCATTTTTCCGATTTGGGTTCGAGCTTTTCAGGTTGAAGTTTCTTGACATAAGCATCGCATCCCCAAACTTTTAGAAACGACGGCTTAGGTTTCTTCCCAAACCATAATTCATACGGTGTCGTCTCAAAGGATTTTGACGGAGCCCTATTTAAAGTGAATGCGGCAGTCTCTAATGCATAGCCCCAAAAAGATAGTGGTAAATCGGCAAGAGACATCATAGATCGCACCATATCTAATAGAGTGCGATTACGACGTTCGGACACACCATTACGCTGAGGTGTTCCAGGCGGTGTGAGCTGTGAAACTATTCCACATTTTCTTAAATGTGTGCCAAACTCATGACTCAAGTATTCTCCTCCACGATCTGATCGCGGGAACTTGATTTTCCTGTCACGTTGATTTTCAACCTCACTCTGAAATTCCTTGAACTTTTCAAAGGTCTCAGACTTGTGTTTCATTAAGTAGACATACCCATATCTACTCAAGTCATCAGTGAGGGTGAGAACATAACGATAGCCCCCGCGAGCCTCAACACTCATTGGACCGCACACATCAGTATGTATGATTTCCAATAAGTTGGTTGCTCGCTCCATTGTTCCTGAGAACGGAGTCTTGGTCATTTTGCCCATGAGGCATGGTTCGCACGTGTCAAATGATTTGTAATCAAGAGACTCTAAAAGTCCATCAGCATGGAGCTTCTTCATGCGTTTGACACCTATGTGACCAAGGCGGCAGTGCCACAAGTATGTGGGACTATCGTTATCAACTTTACATCTTTTGGTATTCACACTATGAATATGTGTAATATTACGTTCGAGATTCATTAAGAATAAACCATTGACCATCGGAGCATGACCATAAAACATATCTCTCATATAAATAGAACAACCATTATTCTCGGATTTAAATGAGTAGCCATCTCATATTAAACGAGATCCTGATACAATGCTCATGCTCAAACTTGGCACTAAATAACAATTATTGAGGTTTATAACTAATCCCGTAGGTAAATGTAGAGGTAGCGTGCCGACGGCGATCACATCGACCTTGGAACCATTCCCGACGCGCATCGTCACCTCGTCCTTCGCCAGTCTCCGTTTATTCCGCAGCTCCTGCTGTGAGTTACAAATATGAGTAACGGCACCAATATCAAATACCCAGGAGTTACTACGAGTACTGGTAAGGTACACATCAATTACATGTATATCAAATATACCTTTGGTATTGCCGGCCTTCTTGTCCGCTAAGTATTTGGGGCAGTTCCGTTTCCAGTGACCCTTCCCTTTGCAATAAAAGCACTTCGTCTCAGGCTTGGGTCCATTCTTTGACTTCTTCCCGGCAGCTTGATTGCCGGGCGCGGCAACTTCCTTGCCATCTTTCTTGAAGTTCTTTTTACCCTTGCCCTTCTTGAACTTAGTGGTTTTATTCACCATCAACACTTGATGTTCCTTCTTGACTTCTACCTCTGCTGATTTCAGCATAGCAAATACTTCAGGAATGGTCTTTTCCATCCCCTGCATATTGAAGTTCATCACAAAGCTCTTGTAGCTTGGTGGAAGCGACTGGAGGATTCTGTCAATGACCGCATCATCCGGGAGATTGACTCCCAGCTGAGTCAAGCAGTTATGTAACCCAGACATAGTGAGTATGTGCTCACTGACAGAACTATTTTCCTCCATCTTACAGCTGAAGAATTTGCCGGAGACTTCATTTCTCTCGATCCGGGCATGAGCTTGAAAAACCATTTTCAGCTCTTCGAACATCTCATATGCTCCATGTCTCTCAAAACGCTTTTGGATCCCCGGCTCTAGGCTATAAAGCATGCTGCACTGAACGAGGGAGTAGTCATCAGCACGTGTCTACCAAGCGTTCATAACGTCTTGGTTCTGTGGGATGGGTGGATCACCTAGCGGTGCTTGTAGGACATAATCTTTCTTGGCAGCTATGAGGATGATCCTCAGGTTCCGGACCCAGTCCGTATAGTTGCTGCCATCGTCTTTCAGCTTGGTTTTCTCTAGGAACGCGTTGAAGTTGAGGACTACGTTGGCCATTTGATCTACAAGACATATTGTAAAGTTTTTAGACTAAGTTCATGATAATTAAGTTCATCTAATCAAATTATTAATGAACTCCCACTCAGATTAGACATCCCTCTAGTCATCTAAGTGTTACACGATCCGAGTCGACTAGGCCGTGTCCGATCGTCACGTGAGACGGACTAGTCATCGTCGGTGAACATCTTCATGTTGATCGTATCTTCCATACGACTCGTGTTCGACCTTTCGGTCTCTGTGTTCCGAGGCCATGTCTGTACGTGCTAGGCTCGTCAAGTTAACCCTAAGTGTTTTGCATGTGTAAAACTGTCTTACACCTGTTGTATGTGAACGTAAGGATCTATCACACCCGATCATCACGTGGTGCTTCGAAACGATGAACTTTAGCAACGGTGCACAGTTAGGGGAGAACAATTCTTGAAATTGTTGTAAGGGATCATCTTATTTACTACCGTCGTTCTAAGTAAACAAGATGCAAAACATGATAAACATCACATGCAATCAGATAATAAATGTGACATGATATGGCCAATATCACATAGCTCCTTTGATCTCCATCTTGGGGCTCCATGATCATCTTGTCACCGGCATGACACCATGATCTCCATCATCGTGCCTCCATGAAGTTGCTCGCCAACTATTACTTCTACTACTATGGCTAACGCGTTTAGCAATAAAGTAAAGCAATTTACATGGCGTTTCTCAATGACACGCAGGTCATACAAAAAATAAAGACAACTCCTATGGCTCCTGCCGGTTGTCATACTCATCGACATGCAAGTCGTGATTCCTATTACAATAGCATGAACATCTCATACATCACATATATATCATTCATCATTCATCACAACTTTGGCCATATCATATCACAAAGCACTTGCTACAAAAACAAGTTAGACGTCCTCTAATTGTTGTTGCATGTTTTACGTGGCTGAAGTAGGGTTCTAGCAAGAACGTTTTCTTACCTACGTGAAAGCCACAACGTGATTTGTCAACTTCTATTTACCCTTCATAAGGACCCTTTTCATCGAATCCGCTCCAACTAAAGTGGGAGAGACAGACACCCGCCAGCCACCTTATGCAACTAGTGCATGTTAGTCGGTGGAACCGGTCTCACGTAAGCGTATGTGTAAGGTTGGTCCGGGCCGCTTCATCCCACAATACCGTTGAAGCAAGATAAGACTAGTAGCGGCAAGAAAGTTGACAACATCTACGCCCACAACAAATTGTGTTCTACTCGCGCAAGAAGAACTACGCATAGACCTAGCTCATGATGCCACTGTTGGGGAACGTAGCAGAAAACAAAATTTTCCTACGGTTTCACCAAGATCCATCTAGGAGTTCATCTAGCAACGAGTGATTAGATGCATCTACGTACCTTGTAGATCGCGAGCGGAAGCGTTCAAAGAACGGGGATGAGGGAGTCGTACTCGACGTGATTCGAATCACCGAAGATCCTAGCACCGAACGGACGGCACCTCCGCGTTCAACACACGTACGGAACAGCCACGTCTCCTCCTTCTTGATCCAGCAAGGGGGAAGGAGAGGTTGAGGGAGATGGCTCCAGCAGCAGCACGACGGCGTGGTGGTGATGGAGCTGCAGTACTCTGGCAGGGCTTCGCCAAGCACTATGGAGGAGGAGGAGGTGTTGGAGAGGAAGAGGGAGGCACCAAAAGTCAAGGTAAGAAGTCCTCCATCTCCCCCACTATATATAGGAGGGCCAAGGGGGGCGCCGGCCCTAGGAGATCTAATCTCCTAGGGGGGTGCGGCCAAGGGGAGGAATCCCTCCTCCCCAAGGCACCTAGGAGGTGCCTTCCCCTCCTAGGACTCTTCCTCCTTGAAACCCTAGGCGCATGGGCCTCTTGGGGCTGGTGCCCTTGGCCCATGTAGGCCAAGGAGCACCCCCTACAGCCCATGTGGCCCCCCGGGACAGGTGGCCCCACCCGGTGGACGCCCGGGACCCTTCCGGTGGTCCCGGTACAATACCGATGACCCCGAAACTTGTCCCGATGGCCGAAACAGGACTTCCCATATATAAATCTTTACCTACGGACCATTCCGGAACTCCTTGTGACGTCCGGGATCTCATCCGGGACTCCGAACAATATTCGGGTTACTGCATATACATATCCCTACAACCCTAGCGTCACCGAACCTTAAGTGTGTAGACCCTACGGGTTCAGGAGACATGTAGACATGACCGAGATCGCTCTCCGGTCAATAACCAACAGCGGGATCTGGATACCCATGTTGGCTCCCACATGCTCCTCAATGATCTCATCAGATGAACCACGATGTCGAGGATTCAAGCAACCCCGTATACAATTCCCTTTGTCAATCGGTATGTTACTTGCCCGAGATTCGATCGTCGGTATCCGAATACCTTGTTCAATCTCGTTACCGGCAAGTCACTTTACTCGTACCGTAATGCATGATCCCGTGACCAGACACTTGGTCACTTTGAGCTCATTATGATGATGCATTACCGAGTGGGCCCAGTGATACCTCTCCGTCATACGGAGTGACAAATCCCAGTCTCGATCCGTGTCAACCCAACAGACACTTTCGGAGATACCTGTAGTGCACCTTTATAGTCACCCAGTTACGTTGTGACATCTGGTACACCCAAAGCACTCCTACGGTATCCGGGAGTTACACGATCTCATGGTCAAAGGAAAAGATACTTGACATTGGAAAAGCTCTAGCAAACGAACTACACGATCTTGTGCTATGCTTAGGATTGGGTCTTGTCCATCACATCATTCTCCTAATGATGTGATCCCATTATCAATGACATCCAATGTCCATAGCCAGGAAACCATGACTATCTGTTGATCAACGAGCTAGTCAACTAGAGGCTTACTAGGGACATATTATGGTCTATGTATTCACACGTGTATTACGATTTCCGGATAATACAGTTATAGCATGAATAAAGACAATTATCATGAACAAAGGAATATAATAATAATACTTTTATTATTGCCTCTAGGGCATATTTCCAACACCATCAACGTCCGGTTCTTCCTCTCCGCAACACCGTTTTGTTGAGGGGTGTATGGTGCGGAATATTGATGCTTGATTCCCTCATCACTAAGAAATTCATCCAAGGTGTAGTTCTTGAACTCGGTGCCGTTGTCACTTCTTATTGTCAAGATCTTTGCATTGTGTTGATGTTGTGCTTCATTTGCAAAGTCAATGATGGTTTGTTGGGTCTCGCTCTTCCTCTTGAAGAAATACACCCACGTGTACCTTGAGTAGTCATCCACAATCACCAAGCAATACTTCCTACCTCCAAGACTATCGAAGGATGGGGCCCCAAAAAGATCCATGTGAAGGAGCTCTAAGGGCCTCTTTGAATAAATGATAGTCGTGGGAGGGTGAGCCTTCTCATGTAGCTTTCCTTCGATACAGGCACTACAAGCACGATCTTTAGCAAAACTAACATTCATTAGTCCACGGACATGGTCCCCCTTGAGGAGACTTTGCAAAGATCTCATATTGACATGGGCTAAACGGCGATGCCAAAGCCATCCCACATCAACTTTAGCCATCAGGCATGTCGCGGTCTTAGGGGGTCGCTCCGAAAAGTTAATCACATATAGACCGTTCTCGACATGCCCAACAAAAGCTACTTTAAGAGTCTTGCTCCACAAGAGGGCCACGGTATCGATATCAAAGAAAGTGGCAAAGCCCATGATTGCAAGTTGACGAACGAAAAGTAAATTGTATGCAAGGGACTCAACAAGCATGACCTTCTCGATTGTGAGATCATGAGAGATGACCACCTTGCCAAGTCCCAATACCTTAGAAGATGAGGCGTCACCCCACTCGACATTGGTGGGCATAGATGGAACTTTGTGCACGTCCACCACCAAGTCCTTGCTTCCGGTCATATGATTTGTAGCTCCGCTATCGAGCAACCATGATCCACCACCGGAAGCAAACACCTCAAGAGATCAATGCTTGGTTTTAGGTACCCATTTTGTAAGGGTCCTTTAATGTTAGTAACAAGGGTCTTAGGAACCCAAATAGACCATTCAATGTACTCATGAAGAGAACCAACAAATTTGGCATAAACATGCCCATCACTAGCACGGCATAACACATAAGAAGGATTAAAATCGCCGGCTTTGTTGGGAGGGGTGACATTGTCCTTCTTCTTCTCCTTGGGGGCACTCTCTCCCTCCCTCACAAAGGTTTGCATGAGAGGAGGAGGTCGTTTGGTCTTGTCATTCTTCTTGTTCTTGGAGTCGGGCACGTACCCAACCCCTTCCTTGGCCATAACTCCCTTTTGGTTGATCAAGAGATCGTTGAGGTTCTTCTTGCCTTGTATGCAAGTCGCAAGACCTCTCTCAAGTTGCTCCTTCAACTTAGCATTTTCCTCAACAAGATGTATATGCTCACAACACGGGTTAGTAGCATTTGCATTGTCAATTAAAACCATATGAGGAAAAGTTGCTTTCTCCTTAGTTAGCTTCACTTGGAGTTGATCATGAGACTCCTTGAGACTAGCGTGAGTACCCTTCAAGGCCTTGTGGGCCTTGTCAAGTATATCAAACTCCTCTTTGAGTCTAGCAAGATCAACCCCGAGTTTGGCCTTCTCAGAATTTAGCACACGAGAAACAATGAGGACATGATCATAATATTTCTTTAACTTAGCATGATCAACGTTGTGTGACTCCTCAAGAGCCAAACGAAGACCACGCTCTTCCTCAAGAGCATTGGAAAGATCCGAAATCTCATCGGCATAGTCACGACTATGCCCTTCCATCTTAGTGATGGTGTTCTCATGAGCCTCGATTACGTCATTGGCTTCACCAAGTTGTTCCAAGAGAGCAACAAAGTGCTTCTTGGATTTTCCCTTGAGTTTGCCCATAAAGGCCTCAAACTCATTAGTCTCCACATTATCTTCCTCAAGTTCATTAATGCTATCCGCCGGAGAAGGATGATTAATGATGGTAGTTTTGATGTTGGAGGTTACCTTGTTGGTGGCTTTAGCCATGAGGCACTTGGCGGTGATGCTCTCATTGGGTGAGTCGAAGAGAGACACCCGTGGAGTCGTCGCGATGGCAACGGAGGCCATGGCAACCAACTCATCACTTTCATCATCATCATCCTCATTGTACTCTTCTTGTACCACCAAAGCCTTGGGAGGAGTCTTCTTGGTGAAGTTGCTCTTGTTGGGGAACGACTTGGCCTTGTCCTTTCGGATGAGCTTGCCACCATTGTCTTCCCTCTTCTCATATGGGCACTCCGCAACAAAATGACTCACATTGCCGCAATTGTAGCAAGTCCTTGCATGTTGCTTGCTCTTCGTGCCACTTGAGTTGTTTTTGCTAAAGTTTGGCCTCGAGTTTTTCTTGCTCCAAAATTGCCTTGAAGCAAGTGCCATGTGTTCATGATATGCATAATTTGTATCATCGGGGTTGCTCTCCTCTTCTTCCTCTTCTTCTTCTTCAATGGTGAGCTTGGCCTTCAATGCAAGGTTAGGCTTCCTTGCCCGTTGAGAAGAGCACTGCATTGTCGGCGGTCTTGTCCAAAATGTTCATGGCCACAAACTCATCCAACACTTTGCTTGAGGTCAAAGTGTGGAAGTCCGGTCTTTGACGAAGACGGAGGACATGGCCTTGTGATAGGGCATCATTGCCTTGAGGAATTTTTGCTTGATCCAATTGGCATCCATGTCCTTGCTCCCGTGATCTCGTAGTGAGACCGCGAGTTTGGTTACTCTCTGATAGAGCTCACGAGGTTCTTCATCTTCCTTCATTGCAAACTCATCGGCCTCATCTTGTACCACTTCATAGTTGGAGCGTTGAATGCTTGCACTTCCCCGGTAGAGAGAGACGACACAATGCCATGCATCTTTGGCCAAGGCGAAGGGATGAAGATGAGGTAGGTCTTCGGGTGGAATTGCATCTTGAATGATGTAGAGAGCATTCTCATTGAATTGATTATCCGCGGCTTATCGAGGAGTGAAGTTGCTTGGATCATGTGGATAGAAACCTTCTTCAATGATTCTCCAAAGGTTAGTGTTCACATGATTTAAATGACGTTTAAAGCGGTAAACCCAAGAATCAAAATCCTCATTTTTCACAATCTTAGGGGGAGGACCGGCATGATTCAAATGAGTGGAAGGAACCGGTCCACCATAAACAAGTGGTGGTTCCACATGGGCAAAGATGTCGGTGCCATTCTTGCCACTAGAAGAAGGAGCCTTTTCACTACTAGCTTCCCCCTTGTCGGGGATAGCATCCGTCACCTTGTTGGCGGGATCACCCACTTTCAACAGTGCGGTGGATAGTCTAAGCCCCTCAAGAAATTTAGTAAACATGCTTTCAACTTCGGTCGTCATGGAGGTTTTCAATGTCTCCAAGGCCACATTGAACTCCTCACGTGAGACCGAGGTTCCCCCATTGCCCGTAGACGAGATAGGATTCACACCGGAGTGTTCCTCCACACCGTCTATGGTATCAACCATACTCTTTGGACGGTAAAGTCCTTAATAAAGAGACGAGGCTCTGATACCAATTGAAAGGATCGATATGGTTGACTAGAGGGGGGTGAATAGGCAACTAACAATTTTTAGCTTTTCTTTAACAATTTAAACTTTGCATCAAAGTAGGTTGTCTAGATATGCAACTAGGTGAGCAACCTATATGATGCAACAAGGATAGGAACACAAGCAAGCAAGAGATATGAAACAAGTAAGCTTGCTCAAATAAAGGCACGAGATAACCAAGAGTGGAGACGGTGGAGACGAGGATGTGTTGCCGAAGTTCCTTCCCTTTGAGAGGAAGTACGTCTCCGTTGGAGCGGTGTGGAGGCACAATGCTCCCCAAGAAGCCACTAGGGCCACCGTATTCTCCTCATGCCCTCACACAATGCGAGATGTCGTGATTCCACTATTGGTGCCCTTGAAGGCGGCGACCGAACCTTTACAAACAAGGTTGGGGCTCTCTCCACAACTTAATTGGAGGCTCCCAACAAAACCACGAAGCTTCACCACAATGGAATATGGCTCCGAGGTGACCTCAACCGTCTAGGGTGCTCAAACACCCAAGAGTAACAAAATCCACACAAGAAAGTATGGGGGAAGCAAATATCCTTTGGTGGAAGTGTAGATCTAGGTCTCCTCCTTCAATCCCTAGCAAATCAACAAGTTTGAGTGGCTAGAGAGAGAGAGATCGGGCAAGAGAGCTTGAAGTGCATCAATGGTGGAGTGAGAGAGGTCAAAGGTGAAAGTGGTAGGTGGGAGAAGCTCCCTTATATAGTCACCCACAATTCCAACCGTTACTGCATTTTTTGCACTGCAGCGGTACAACCGGTCCTCGTCCCGGTACAACCGGGACTCGTGGTGTATCTGTAGAACCCTACCAAGCGGTACAACCGGACAGGCGGGCAGTAGTACCGGCTAAGAAAAATAACCGGACTAACCGCCTGGCCACCGCGCTCCTGAGCTGGCTCTAGCTCAGAAAATTGTTGAGCTGAAGCATAAGATCGATTATGAAAAGGCTCAGTTCAAGAAGCACATGGCCAAGCTCAATGTTGAAGACATTCAAAACTTCAAGGTCATGATGCATGAGCTCAAGGAGGCATTCCACAAGAAACGAGAAGAAGAAAAAGGTTCTCGTGAGCGCATGAAGAATCTTGCTGCCAAATGTGTTCAAGGCTACAATGAAGCTGAAAAGCGCAAGGCCTTGGGGCGACCAGGCATCGACCCCAGAATGGCTGCCAAGAAGAAGAAGAAGAAGAAGAAGAAGAAGAAGAAGAAGAAGAAGAAGAAGAAGAAGAAGAAGCCAGCTGTGGCAGAACTAGAAGCATCAAGGCAGGAAGAACCTCGCATTGTCTTCCCAGCCAGTATGACAGGCTCGAAGCCTAAGGTCCCCACAGTGGCTTCAGAATTTAAGAAAACTAGAGCAGCTTAAGCCGAAGCCAGACAGCGCAAGACCAAAGCCACCACTGATGATGCTCCCCCAACCAAGAAAAGGAAAACAAAGAAGAGAGACCGGGCTGCTCCCATAGAGCCCCTTCTTGTCGAGCCAATTTCTGTTGCTCGTCCTGTGTCTGAACATCGAGAGCGTCAGTTGATAGTTCATGAGATTGCTTCCATAGAGGCTCCTGAAGCTGAAGACAATCCAACTGTTGACCCCACCGCAGCTGAAGACATTGTTCCTCACGACAATGTTGAAGATGATGAAGTCCTTCCTCAGATCGAGCACAATTTGGTATCATTGCATGTGCTCACGCACATCGAGCTCATCAGAATTGGTCATTCTCTGATGCCAACTGCTCAGGATGCATCGTGGGCTGATCACCCACAACAACAAGACACCCCAAGTTCTCCCCAACCACAAGTCACTCTTCTGAGCATTCCACAAGGAGAAGTGCCCCACCAATCTGTTGCACGTCAAGTGTTTCCAGAAGCCACTCCAACTGTGAATGCCTCTAAGTCTGAAGCCAAAATGGCTAAAGATATTCTGGCTACATCAGCCGATGAAGAAGAAGCACCATGTGATGAAGAAAGAGTTGCTACACCACCAACCATTCCTGAAGCTGTTCTCGAGGAGAACGTGTCCGACCCTCCAGCTCCTGAAGTGGAGGTTACCAATACTGAGGCGGCCACCAACATCAACACTGAAGCCAATGACATTGTCATGGTTGAAGCTAATGTGGCGCCTGAAGCTAACGTCACCACCACCAACAACACTGCTGACGACACTGATGTCGTCATGCCCGAAGCCGATAATGAAGCACCTAAAACCAATGTGGCCCCTGAAGCCAATGCAGCACCAGACGTAATCATTCCTCCTAAAGCTATTGTGCCACTTGCCCATGTCAACGAAAATGCCAATGCTCCTGTACCCCCTCCAAGACCTCATACTGTTGAGCTGGCATTTGATCGTGGTCAGCCTGTTATGGTCCGATGGCCCATTCTGGTTCCTCCACCTGCTGCGGGTCCACAATTTGACTATCATGTCGAGCACAGGCCTCAAGTCCAGAAGTCCAAGCCAAGACTTCCAAGATTCCCAGGCACTGCAACCTCACCTGGGGTCTTCAGTGTAAATGGCTTCGTGGCACATAACACCTTCTTCAACAGCGCCAAGAACCCTTACTCCAAACCTCGCATTTCATCGGATCGGTTCTGGAGCTATCAGCAGCGCAACTACTATTCATGCGTCTTATACAATCAAGGATGCATATTTCCACATATGCGTCTCGACACTGAAGCTATAGCTGGCCTACCCTGTCTAGAAGAAGCGTTGGATTGCTTCAGAGACGCTAGACTCCTACAATTTGTCACAGACAAGGAACACTGGAATGAAGAGCTTATATTACAGTTTTATGCAACTCTTCACATTCGAGGCTACAACAGGGATCCAAAGACTTGGTTCCTTGAGTGGATGACAGGCAATGTCCATCATGAAGCCAAAGCTCTTGATATCATTGAGCTCACAGCTCTGCCCACTCCTGGTGAATACTATGAACCAGGTTGTCAACAACACCAGAATGCTTTGGAGAGCATTTTTCAGAAGCCAGAACCCAACATGAGCCAAATGTTGAGCATGATGAAGCCTTTGCCTCACGACGCTGACTACCCATCTGAATTCTTTGTTGAAGACCTAGAGTATCTGCCTCGCACCATTTACCATATCATCAGAAAAACTCTATGGCCTATCAAAGGACATTCATCTGCAGCGAAGCTTGAAGGAGCAATGAAGGCTTTGGTTTTCTATATCTTCAATGGCATCAGCTTCAATGCTCAAGACTTCTTCATTAGACAATTGGTTGCATATGGCTCCGACATTTTTGGTTTGAAGTTCTATGCTCCATGGGTAATGCGTCTTATCAAGCTGCACTCTGCCTTCAACTATCAGCTGTCTACGCGCAATCATCTTGTATTCTCACCAGAGGTTGATCTGTCTGTTGAAGCTATTTACCTAGAGCCTGCTAAGGATCCGATTTATCTTCACAATGTTGATCGTCAAAGCTTCACCCAGCCCATTGAAGGAGTTCAAGCAGTCTCTCGTGTTTACCCCTTGGCTGGTAACACATGTGCCCCTCGCGCTCAAACTGACGCCACTGGAAGCACCATTGCCCAAAGGCCTCAGAAGCGATATCATGTTCTCAATGACCGAGAGCTTCTCATCGCGCTACATCAGAAACATGATAAGCATCATAACTGGCTTAAGTGTCAGATGCAAAGCCTCTTGGTGGACATCAATCGCATTCGCAATCTTGCCACCAAGAATGCCTTTATTACACATGAAACCTGTCGGAGGTCTTGGAAGAGTTTGACATTGCTTAGTGCTGAAGCTGATCTGCAAGACGATGACTTCACAAAAAGATTCAAGTTTGACTGAACTCCTCCAAGGAATGCTCACTTGCGTCGGACTCCCTCACTTGAAGACTCTAACTATTCGTCCTCAGCTACGACGGTGAATGCCAGAGTCATCGATGACCAAGATGATGCCACTTCACCTCCTCCAACTTCAGCGTGTGTCGACACTGCACCAAGTTCTTCTGCACCACCGGACCTCAACGACGACCCTCCTGCTTCACCTGCACCTCATGGGAACGAGTAGAAGCTCTATGTCTTCAAACCTTTTTGGTCATTACTGACAAAAGGGGGAGAAGCATATGAGTTGATAGTCTTCAAGCGGGTCCATATGGGTGGTTGCTTTACTTTTGCTACATTTGCCAAGTGCTTACAACTCTCGCTTTTGATTCATTTGGTTCATTTTTGAGTTGTAACACTTAAACTTGATGGTCGTCTGCTACCTTTTTTGACACTATGTGATGCGATGATAAATTCCGCATGTGCGACGATAAATTCTGCATGAAGTCATTTTGCAGACGTCCATTTTTCATTATGCATGTCATTATCTTCATTATATCATTTCATGCATGATGAACTGTCTTCATAAGTATAAGAGGAGCTCCGCAAGTACAACCTGCCATGTGCATTTGCATTCAAAAGCAAAATACTTATATGCACATCTTCAGGGGGAGCCTTTGCCACTTTTGAAGACAATACCCTATCCTTTACAATTTCACATATTTTATTCCCCGTTGAAAACTTCAACTAGTTTGTCATCAATCACTAAGAAGGGGGAGATTGTAAGTGCATCTAGTGCCACCCTGAAGGAAATATGCCCTATAGGCAATAATAAAGTTATTATTTATTTCCTTATATCATGATAAATGTTTATTATTCATGCTAGAATTGTATTAACCGAAAACGTAATACATGTGTGAATACATAGACAAACAAAGTGTCACTAGTATGCCTCTACTTGACTAGCTCGTTAACCAAAGATGGTTATGTTTCCTAACCATGGACAAAGAGTTGTTATTTGATTAACAGGATCACATCATTAGGTGAATGATCTGATTGACATGACACATTCCATTAGCTTAGCACCCGATCGTTTAGTATGTTGCTATTGCTTTCTTCATGACTTATACATGTTCCTATGACTATGAGATTATGCAACTCCTGTTTGCCGGAGGAACACTTTGCGTGCTACCAAACGTCACAACGTAAATGGGTGATTATAAAGGTGCTCTACAGGTGTCTCCAAAGGTACATGTTGGGTTGGCGTATTTTGAGATTAGGATTTGTCACTCCGATTGTCGGAGAGGTATCTCTGGGCCCTCTCGGTAATGCACATCACATAAGCCTTGCAAGCATTTCAACTAATGAGTTAGTTGTGAGATGATGTATTACGGAACGAGTAAAGAGACTTGCCGGTAACGAGATTGAACTAGGTATTGAGATACCGACGATCGAATCTCGGGCAAGTAACATACCGATGACAAAGGGAACAACGTATGTTGTTATGCGGTCTGATCGATAAAAGATCTTCGTAGAATATGTAGGAGCCAATATGAGCATCCAGGTTCCGCTATTGGTTATTGACCGAAGACGTGTCTCGGTCATGTATACATTGTTCTCGAACCCGTAGGGTCCGCACGCTTAAGGTTTCGATGACAGTTATATTATGAGTTTATGCATTTTGATGAACCGAAGTTTGTTCGGAGTCCCGGATGTGATCACGGACATGATGAGGAGTCTCGAAATGGTCGAGACATAAAGATTGATATATTGGAAGCCTATATTTGGATATCGGAAGTGTTCCGGGTGAAATCGGGATTTTACCGGAGTACCGGGAGGTTACCGGAACCCCCCGGGAGGTATATGGGCCTTAGTGGGCTTTAGTGAAAGAGAGGAGAGGTGGCCAGGGCTGGGCCGCACGCCCCTCCCCCCTAGTCCGAATAGGACAAGGAGAGGGGGCCGGCGCCCCCCTTCCTTCTCTCTCTCCTCTTTCCCCCTTCCCGAATCCTATTCCAACTAGGAAAGGGGGGGAATCCTACTCCCGGAGGGAGTAGGACTCCTCCTGGCGCGCCTTCTCCTGGCCGGCCGCACCCCCCCCCCCTTTGATCCTTTATATACGGGGGCAGGGGGCACCCCTAGACACACAAGTTCATCCACGTGATCATATTCTTAGCCGTGTGCGGTGCCCCCTTCAACCATAGACCTCGATAATATTGTAGCAGTGCTTAGGCGAAGCCCTGCGACGGTAGTACATCAAGATCGTCACCACGCTGTCGTGCTGACGGAACTCTTCCCCGACACTTTGCTAGATCGGAGTCCGGGGATCATCATCGAGCTGAACATGTGCTAGAACTCGGAGGTGCCGTAGTTTCGGTGCTTGATCGGTTGGGCCGTGAAGACGTACGACTACATCAACCACGTTGTGCTAACGCTTCCGTTGTCGATCTACAAGGGTACGTAGATCACACTCTCCCCTCTCGTTGCTATGCATCACCATGATTTTGCGTGTGCATAGGAAATTTTTTGAAATTACTACGTTCCCCAACAGTGGCATCCGAGCCTAGGTTTTATATGTTGATGTTATATGCACGAGTAGAACACAAGTGAATTGTGGGCGATATAAGTCATACTGCTTACCAGCATGCCATACTTTGGTTCGGCGGTATTGTTGGACGAAGCGGCCCGGACCGACATTACGCGTACGCTTACGCGAGACCGGTTCTCCCGACGTGCTTTGCACAAAGGTGGCTAGCGGGTGACAGTTTCTCCAACTTTAGTTGAACCGAGTGTGGCTACGCCCCGTCCTGGCGAAGGTTACAACAGCACCAACTTGACAAACTATCGTTGTGGTTTTGATGCGTAGGTAAGATTGGTTCTTGCTTAAGCCCGTAGAAGCCACGTAAAACATGCAACAACAAAGTAGAGGACGTCTAACTTGTTTTTGCAGGGCATGTTGTGATGTGATATGGTCAAGACATGATGCTAAATTTTATTGTATGAGATGATCATGTTTTGTAACCAAGTTATCGGCAACTGGCATGAGCCATATGGTTGTCGCTTTATTGTATGCAATGCAATCACGCTGTAATGCTTTACTTTATCACTAAGCGGTAGCGATAGTCGTGGAAGCATAAGATTGGCAAGACGACAACGATGCTACGATGGAGACCAAGGTGTCACGCCGGTGACGATGGTGATCACGACGGTGCTTCGAAGATGGAGATCACAAGCACAAGATGATGATGGCCATATCATATCACTTATATTGATTGCATGTGATGTTTATCTTTTATGCTTCTTATCTTGCTTTGATTGACGGTAGCATTATAAGATGATCTCTCACTAATTATCAAGAAGTGTTCTCCCTGAGTATGCACCGTTGCGAAAATTCGTCGTGCTGAGACACCACGTGATGATCGGGTGTGATAGGCTCTACATTCAAATACAACGGGTGCAAAACAGTTGCACACGCGGAATACTCAGGTTATACTTGATGAGCCAAGCATATACAGATATGGCCTCGGAACACGGAGACCGAAAGGTCGAGCGTGAATCATATAGTAGATATGATCAACATAGTGATGTTCACCAATGAAACTACTCCATCTCACGTGATGATCGGACATGGTTTAGTTGATTTGGATCACGTAATCACTTAGAGGATTAGAGGGATGTCTATCTAAGTGGGAGTTCTTTAAGTAATATGATTAATTGAACCTAAATTTATCATGAACTTAGTACCTGATAGTATCTTGCTTATTCATGTTTGATTGTAGATAGATGGCCCGTGCTGTTGTTCCGTTGAATTTTAATGCGTTCCTTGAGAAAGCAAAGTTGAAAGATGATGGTAGCAATTACACGGACTGGGTCCGTAACTTGAGGATTATCCTCATTGCTGCATAGAATAATTACGTCCTGGAAGCACCGCTGGGTGCCAGGCCTGCTGCTGGAGCAACACCAGATGTTATGAACATCTGGCAGAGCAAAGCTGATGACTACTCGATAGTTCAGTGTGCCATGCTTTACGGCTTAGAATCGGGACTTCAACGACGTTTTGAACGTCATGGAGCATATGAGATGTTCCAGGAGTTGAAGTTAATATTTCAAGCAAATGCCCGGATTGAGAGATATGAAGTCTCCAATAAGTTATATAGCTACAAGATGGAGGAGAACAGTTCTGTCAGTGAGCATATACTCAAAATGTCTGGGTATAATAATCACTTGATTCAATTGGGAGTTAATCTTCTAGATGATTGCGTCATTGACAGAATTCTCCAATCACTGCCACCAAGCTACAAGAGCTTCGTGATGAACTATAATATGCAAGGGATGAATAAGACTATTCCTGACCTCTTCGCAATGCTGAAAGCTGCGGAGGTAGAAATCAAGAAGGAGCATCAAGTGTTGATGGTCAACAAGACCACTAGTTTCAAGAAAAATGGCAAAGGGAAGAAGAAGGGGAACTTCAAAAAGAACAGCAAGCAAGTTGCTACTCAAGAGAAGAAACCCAAACCTGGACCTAAGCCTGAAACTGAGTGCTTCTACTGCAAGCAGACTGGTCACTGGGAGCGGAACTGCCCCAAGTATTTGGCGGATAAGAAGGATGGCAAGGTGAACAAAGGTATATGTGATATACATGTTATTGATGTGTACCTTACTAATGCTCGCAGTAGCACCTGGGTATTTGATACTGGTTTTGTTGCTAATATTTGCAACTCGAAACAGGGACTACGGATTAAGCGAAGATTGGCTAAGGACAAGGTGATGATGCAAGTGGGAAATGGTTCCAAAGTCGATGTAATCGCAGTCGGCACGCTACCTCTACATCTACCTTCGGGATTAGTATTAGACCTAAATAACTGTTATTTGGTGCCAGCGTTAAGCATGAACATTATATCTGGATCTTGTTTGATGCGAGACGGTTATTCATTTAAATCAGAGAATAATGGTTGTTCTATTTACATGAGTAATATCTTTTATGGTCATGCACCTTTAAGGAGTGGTCTATTCTTATTAAATCTCGATAGTAGTGACACACATATTCATAGTGTTGAAGCCAAAAGATGCAGAGTTGATAATGATAGTGCAACTTATTTGTGGCACTGCCGTTTGGGTCATATCGGTATAAAGCGCATGAAGAAACTCCATACTGATGGGCTTTTGGAACCACTTGATTATGAATCACTTGGTACTTGCGAACCGTGCCTTATGGGTAAGATGACAAAGACACCGTTCTCCGGTACTATGGAGAGAGCAACAGATTTGTTGGAAATCATACATACAGATGTATGTGGTCCGATGAATGTTGAGGCTCGTGGCGGATATCGTTATTTTCTCACCTTCACAGATGACTTAAGCAGATATGGGTATATCTACTTAATGAAACACAAGTCTAAAACGTTTGAAAAGTTCAAAGAATTTCAAAGTGAAGTTGAAAATCATCGTAACAAGAAAATAAAATTCCTACGATCTGATCGTGGAGGAGAATATTTGAGTTACGAGTTTGGTGTACATTTGAAACAATGTGGAATAGTTTCGCAACTCACGCCACCTGGAACACCACAACGTAATGGTGTGTCCGAACGTCGTAATCATACTTTACTAGATATGGTACGATCTATGATGTCTCTTACTGATTTACCGCTATCGTTTTGGGGATACGCTCTAGAGACGGCCGCATTCACGTTAAATAGGGCACCATCAAAATCCGTTGAGACGACACCTTATGAACTGTGGTTTGGCAAGAAACCAAAGTTGTCGTTTCTGAAAGTTTGGGGCTGCGATGCTTATGTGAAAAAGATTCAACCTGATAAGCTCGAACCCAAATCGGAGAAATGTGTCTTCATAGGATATCCAAAGGAAACTATTGGATACACCTTCTATCATAGATCCGAAGGCAAGACTTTTGTTGCTAAATTTGGAAACTTTCTGGAGAAGGAGTTTCTCTCGAAAGAAGTGAGTGGGAGGAAAGTAGAACTTGACGAGGTAACTGTACCTACTCCCTTATTGGAAAATAATACGTCACAGAAACCTGTTTCTGTGACACCTACACCAATTAGTGAGGAAGCTAATGATGATGATCGTGAAACTTCAGCACAAGATACTATTGAACCTCGTAGATCAACCAGAGTGAGATCCGCACCAGAGTGGTACGGTAACCCTGTTCTGGAAGTCATGCTACTAGATCATGATGAACCTACGAACTATGAAGAAGCGATGGTGAGCCCAGATTCCGCAAAATGGCTTGAAGCCATGAAATCTGAGATGGGATCCATGTATGAGAACAAAGTATGGACTTTGGTTGACTTTCCCACTGATCGGCAAGCAATTGAGAATAAATGGATCTTCAAGAAGAAGACTGACGTTGACGGTAATATTACTGTCTACAAAGCTCGACTTGTCGCAAAAGGTTTTCGACAAGTTCAAGGGATTGACTACGATGAGACCTTCTCACCCGTAGCGATGCTTAAGTCTGTCCGAATCATGTTAGCAATTGCCGCATTTTATGATTATGAAATTTGGCAGATGGATGTCAAAATTGCATTCCTGAATGGATTTCTGGAAGAAGAGTTGTATATGATGCAACCAGAAGGTTTTGTTGATCCAAAGGGAGCTAACAAAGTGTGCAAGCTCCAGCGATCCATTTATGGACTGGTGCAAGCCTCTCGGAGTTGGAATAAATGCTTTGATAGTGTGATCAAAGCATTTGGTTTTATACAGACTTTTGGAGAAGCCTGTATTTACAAGAAAGCGAGTGGGAGCTCTGTAGCATTTCTGATATTATATGTGGATGACATATTACTAATTGGAAATGATATAGAATTTCTGGATAGCATAAAGGGATACTTGAATAAGAGTTTTTCAATGAAAGACCTCGGTGAAGCTGCTTACATATTAGGCATTAAGATCTATAGAGATAGATCAAGACGCTTAATTGGACTTTACAAAGCACGTACCTTGACAAAGTTTTGAAAAAGTTCAAAATGGATCAAGCAAAGAAAGGGTTCTTGCCTGTGTTACAAGGTGTGAAGTTGAGTCAGACTCAATGCCCGACCACTGCAGGAGATAGAGAGAAAATGAAAGATGTTCCCTATGCTTCAGCCATAGGCTCTATCATGTATGCAATGCTGTGTACCAGACTTGATGTGTGCCTTGCTATAAGTCTAGCAGGGAGGTACCAAAGTAATCCAGGAGTGGATCACTGGACAGCGGTCAAGAACATCCTGAAATACCTGAAAAGGACTAAGGATATGTTTCTCGTTTATGGAGGTGACAAAGAGCTAATCATAAATGGTTACGTCGATGCGAGCTTTGACACTGATCCGGACGATTCTAAATCGCAAACCGGATACGTATTTACATTAAACAGTGGAGCTGTCAGTTGGTGCAGTTCTAAACAAAGCATCGTGGTGTGATCTACGTGTGAAGCGGAATACATAGCTGCTTCGGAAGCAGCAAATGAAGGAGTCTGGATGAAGGAGTTCATATCCGATCTAGGTGTCATACCTAGTGCATCGGGTCCAATGAAAATCTTTTGTGACAATACTGGTGCAATTGCCTTGGCAAAGGAATCCAGATTTCACAAGAGAACCAAACACATCAAGAGACGCTTCAATTCCATCCGGGATCTAGTCCAGGTGGGAGACATAGAGATTTGCAAGATACATATGGATCTGAATGTAGCAGACCTATTGACTAAGCCTCTTCCACGAGCAAAACATGATCAGCACCAAGGCTCCATGGGTGTTAGAATCATTACTGTGTAATCTAGATTATTGACTCTAGTGCAAGTGGGAGACTGAAGGAAATATGCCCTAGAGGCAATAATAAAGTTATTATTTATTTCCTTATATCATGATAAATGTTTATTATTCATGCTAGAATTGTATTAACCGGAAACGTAATACATGTGTGAATACATAGACAAACAGAGTGTCACTAGTATGCCTCTACTTGACTAGCTCGTTAATCAAAGATGGTTATGTTTCCTAACCATGGACAAAGAGTTGTTATTTGATTATCGGGATCACATCATTAGGTGAATGATCTGATTGACATGACCCATTCCATTAGCTTAGCACCCGATCGTTTAGTATGTTGCTATTGCTTTCTTCATGACTTATACATGTTCCTATGACTATGAGATTATGCAACTCCCGTTTGCCGGAGGAACACTTTGTGTGCTACCAAACGTCACAACGTAAATGGGTGATTATAAAGGTGCTCTACAGGTGTCTCCAAAGGTACATGTTGGGTTGGCGTATTTCGAGATTAGGATTTGTCACTCCGATTGTCGGAGAGGTATCTCTGGGCCCTCTCGGTAATGCACATCACATAAGCCTTGCAAGCATTGCAACTAATGAGTTAGTTGTGAGAAGATGTATTACGGAACGAGTAAAGAGACTTGCCGGTAACGAGATTGAACTAGGTATTGAGATACCGACGATCGAATCTCGGGCAAGTAACATACCGATGACAAAGGGAACAACGTATGTTGTTATGCGGTCTGACCGATAAAAGATCTTCGTAAAATATGTAGGGGCCAATATGAGCATCCAGGTTCCGCTATTGGTTATTGACCGGAGACGTGTCTCGGTCATGTCTACATTGTTCTCGAACCCGTAGGGTCCGCACACTTAAGGTTTCGATGACAGTTATATTATGAGTTTATGCATTTTGATGAACCGAAGTTTGTTCGGAGTCCCGGATGTGATCACGGACATGACGAGGAGTCTCGAAATGGTCGAGACATAAAGATTGATATATTGGAAGCCTATATTTGGATATCGGAAGTGTTCCGGGTGAAATCGGGATTTTACCGGAGTACCGGGAGGTTACCGGACCCCCCGGGAGGTATATGGGCCTTAGTGGGCTTTAGTGGAAGAGAGGAGAGGTGGCCAGGGCTGGGCCGCGTGCCCCTCCCCCCTAGTCCGAATAGGACAAGGAGAGGGGGCCGATGCCCCCCCTTCCTTCTCTCTCTCCTCTTTCCCCCTTCCCGAATCCTATTCCAACTAGGAAAGGGGGGGAATCCTACTCCCGAAGCGAGTAGGACTCCTCCTGGCGCGCCTTCTCCTGGCCGGCCGCACCCCTCCTTTGATCCTTTATATACGGGGGCAGGGGGCACCCCTAGACACACAAGTTGATCCACGTGATCATATTCTTAGTCGTGTGCGGTGCCCCCTTCCACCATAGACCTCGACAATATTGTAGCAGTGCTTAGGCGAAGCCCTGCGATGGTAGTACATCAAGATCGTCACCACGCCGTCGTGCTGACGGAACTCTTCCCCGACACTTTGCTGGATCGGAGTCCGGGGATCGTCGTCGAGCTGAATGTGTGCTAGAACTCGGAGGTGCCGTAGTTTCGGTGCTTGATCGGTTGGGCCGTGAAGACGTACGACTACATCAACCACGTTGTGCTAACACTTCCGTTGTCGATCTACAAGGGTACGTAGATCACACTCTCCCCTGTCGTTGCTATGCACCACCATGATCTTGCGTGTGCGTAGGATTTTTTTTGAAATTACTACGTTCCCCAACACACCCCTAGTTGGTTTTGGAGTATTGACGACAAACCTGGTTGAAGGACTAATGTGTTTGTGAGAATTGCAGGATAACACGAGTAGAAGTCCCTCATTGATTCGGTTTACCTACCGGAGATGACCCCTAAAAATGTATGAAGACATTGAAGACAAAGGTGGTATGTGAAGGTATTCACATTGAAGACTATGACAAGAGAAGACATTTTGTGAAGACTATGGAGCGCGAAGACTTAGTTGTTTCATTGTTTCGTTTTCTTCTTTGTTGAGTCATAGTAACCACCGTACTGTTAAGTGGGGTCTAAGTGAACCAGTCAGAATGACTGAAGTGATGCTTCACCAAAATCCTATGTCTTCGTGCGAAGACAATGAGAGCAAATCTTATCCAGAGATGAATAAGTCAGCTTTTCTTGTAGCTCAAGTAAAGTTGCCGTGTGTGTTTGAAATCTGACCGTTGGAACACGTGTCAGTTCCTTAGTGACCCAGGGTCATTTCGGACAAATCAGGTCGGGTTGCCTAGTGGCTATAAATAGCCCACCCCCTACACCATAAATTGGTTGGCTGCTCAGTGTTAGTGTACGGCTTCTGTCGTTTGAGAGCAACTCACCTCGAAGCTTTTGAGAGAGAATTCCTTGCGAGGACAAAGCCCTAAACACCCAGAGCCAAAGAGTGTTAGGCATCACTAAAGTTTTCCTATCTGTGTGATCAGAAGACTTATTGCACTTGAGGATTGTGAATCCTCCAGCCGGTTAGGCGTCGCGTTCTGAGCATCCAAGAGTCATTGTGGATCATCGGTGAACGAAGTTTGTGAAGGTTTAGAAGTCTACCTTGAAGACTTACCAGGGTGATTGGGCGAGGACTGGGTGTCCTTAGCTCAAAGGGAATAAGGTGAAGACGCGGTCTTCTGAGTTGAATCTCAGCCTCCCTAACCAGACGTACAATTGTCACAGCAACTGGAACTGGTCCAACAAATCATTGTCTTCAACGAGCCACTGGTTCTATATTTCCCATCTCTTTATTTGCAGATTGGTCCTTGTGAAGTCATTGCCTATTCGCATTATCTATTTGTCTTCACTGTGCGACTGCTTGTTCTGATTGGCTTCATACTATCTTCCATCCCGATCTATACTGCCTAGCTGCTATTAGTCTTTGTGCTTTCATTTCATTGAATACTTGACTATGGCCTGCTTAGTGTAGTCTACCTTCCGTTGCATGGTAATAGGTTTATTTCTATCGTTTGTCTTTGAAACTTCCATGTTTTGAAGACTTTCATAAAAATCGCCTATTCACCTCCCTCTAGTCGATCACTAGCACTTTCAGGAGGCGAGTCCAGCGAGGTCGTGCTCCATATACTCGAAGATGAGGTAGATGCTGGCGGAGGAGCTGGAGGTGATGAGGCCATGCGCGTGCAGCATACGTACCTTGGCGACGAGCTGGTCGGCGTGCTCCTTGGATGCGCGGGGGACGGAGCGCTCGGAGAGCAAGTGCGCCCGGAGGAAGTCGATGGTCATGGGCGCCGCCGCCGTAGGGTCCGCCATCCGCGCCGCGCATGCTCAAAGCCTCGGCATGCACACGCCAAAACGACAGCACCAGCACAGCTCACCGTCGTCGGCCCGGTGGAAGTCTGCCGCACTGGGCACGAGCTACCCGAGTTGCACATACCTGAGCTTCTACACTTCCGAACTCACTCCCAGGGAGCCGATCACGTTGGGGTGGCCCTGCAGTCCGCGCTACCCCACGACATGCTACTGGAGGTCTTCAGGCGGCTGACGGTGCGCGGCGGTGTGCCGCTGCTGGCGCTGCATCGTGTCCCGCGTGCCCGGCCTCCCCGCCCCGCCACTTCGGCTTCTTTCGCAACCATGGCTGGTCCGCGCTGCCGCCGTTTGTCCCCACCACGGGCGTCGCGCTCGGCCTCGGCTTCCTGTGTCGCCCGCCTGCGGCGTCATCCTTGTCGACTGCCGCGACCCCCGCCTCCTCCTGCGCGAGCTCGGCAGCCATGGCTCCGTGTAGTCGACCAAAAGAAGGTGAGGGGAGGAGCAAGAAACAGGGCGAGCACGGCGGCGAGGCTGAGGCTGCGAGCAAGAAAAAGGGAGGAGAGAGCAGAGAGACGCTGGCAGGTGGGCCAGCGCCTGCAAACGGCGAGATTAAGCCCCCCAGGTGCCCCCCAACTTCCTGGGTTTGCCCTGGGGCTGCCGGCTCAGTTTCTGGTCGAAACAGGCGAAAATTAAAGGGGCTGGGGGTGCGACTGGGGGCTTTTTTACTC